>NW_028132780.1:0-111482 GCF_964374135.1 Grampus griseus | reverse complement strand
CCGCCCACGCTGCGCTAGGCGCAGCTCAGACGCAGACCGGGCCGGCCCTCCTGCCCGACAGAAGCTGGCCCGAAGCCACTGGGAGCCACCATTGAGTTGGCACGGCCCCTAAGACCCAGCCACGGCACCCTCGCCCCCACGCCACCGTCCGAGCTCAGGACCCCGCCCCAGGTGGCCGGCAGGCCCGGGGAAGCGGCCCGGGCCCTCGATCCCGCTCCCGCCCCGGGCCATGGCGAAACGGCGGAGGGGCGGCTTTTTCCGTATGGAGCTGTGGAGAGCCAGCCCGGCAGACAGGTGGCGGCGCCGGGGCTGGGCTGCAGTGGGGGCGGCCAGGTGCAGGTCGAGGGGCTCGCGGGCCGCACGGACGGCCCCCGGGTCCGCGGCCACGTCTGGTTCCCGTCAGGCCACGCCCGGAGCGTCTGGTGTGCCTCTGCCTTCCAGGGACGCCTTCTGGCCGCCTGGCCGCTCAGGCAGGCGGGGAGCGCCCCATCAGACGCTGGCTGTGGTGGGAGGGGCCTGAGGAGGTGGGGCTTGCAGCTGTGCCGGGCGGGGGCGGAGAGAGCCGCGAACGCCGCGAGCGAGCGACAAGAGGAGAAGGCGGAGCGGGAGGCAAAACGCCTGGAGCACCCGGTCTTCCCTAGAGGTCTCCCATCCAAGTTCTAACCAGGCCCGACCCTGCTTAGCTTCCGCGATCGCGGCGAGATCGGGCCCTTCTAGGCTGCTTCGGCAGTGGATGCCGGCGGGGTCGCGGGCTGCCTCTTGAGGCGCAGCTTTCGCAGGCGCTTGGGCCTTACCGTCAGCCCAGCGGCCCGCCCGTCCCGGCAGGGCCCCGCCGCCCGCCTAGGCAGGGGAACGGAGGTCTCGGGCACCTGGGGGTGGCGGAGGTGCTGGCGACCACCCAGCCCAGGGCGGGCGGGAGCCAGCAAACTTTTCGGCGCTTGGCGCCCCGCCCCAGATCCCGCAGGCCGCTCACGGGGAAGTGGCCCAGGAGGCTTCCGGGCCCGGGGACCGCGGGCCCTTGGGCATCCCACCTGCCCGCCCACGCTGCGCTAGGCGCAGCTCAGACGCAGACCGGGCCGGCCCTCCTGCCCGACAGAAGCTGGCCCGAAGCCACTGGGAGCCACCATTGAGTTGGCACGGCCCCTAAGACCCAGCCACGGCACCCTCGCCCCCACGCCACCGTCCGAGCTCAGGACCCCGCCCCAGGTGGCCGGCAGGCCCGGGGAAGCGGCCCGGGCCCTCGATCCCGCTCCCGCCCCGGGCCATGGCGAAACGGCGGAGGGGCGGCTTTTTCCGTATGGAGCTGTGGAGAGCCAGCCCGGCAGACAGGTGGCGGCGCCGGGGCTGGGCTGCAGTGGGGGCGGCCAGGTGCAGGTCGAGGGGCTCGCGGGCCGCACGGACGGCCCCCGGGTCCGCGGCCACGTCTGGTTCCCGTCAGGCCACGCCCGGAGCGTCTGGTGTGCCTCTGCCTTCCAGGGACGCCTTCTGGCCGCCTGGCCGCTCAGGCAGGCGGGGAGCGCCCCATCAGACGCTGGCTGTGGTGGGAGGGGCCTGAGGAGGTGGGGCTTGCAGCTGTGCCGGGCGGGGGCGGAGAGAGCCGCCAACGCCGCGAGCGAGCGACAAGAGGAGAAGGCGGAGCGGGAGGCAAAACGCCTGGAGCACCCGGTCTTCCCTAGAGGTCTCCCATCCAAGTTCTAACCAGGCCCGACCCTGCTTAGCTTCCGCGATCGCGGCGAGATCGGGCCCTTCTAGGCTGCTTCGGCAGTGGATGCCGGCGGGGTCGCGGGCTGCCTCTTGAGGCGCAGCTTTCGCAGGCGCTTGGGCCTTACCGTCAGCCCAGCGGCCCGCCCGTCCCGGCAGGGCCCCGCCGCCCGCCTAGGCAGGGGAACGGAGGTCTCGGGCACCTGGGGGTGGCGGAGGTGCTGGCGACCACCCAGCCCAGGGCGGGCGGGAGCCAGCAAACTTTTCGGCGCTTGGCGCCCCGCCCCAGATCCCGCAGGCCGCTCACGGGGAAGTGGCCCAGGAGGCTTCCGGGCCCGGGGACCGCGGGCCCTTGGGCATCCCACCTGCCCGCCCACGCTGCGCTAGGCGCAGCTCAGACGCAGACCGGGCCGGCCCTCCTGCCCGACAGAAGCTGGCCCGAAGCCACTGGGAGCCACCATTGAGTTGGCACGGCCCCTAAGACCCAGCCACGGCACCCTCGCCCCCACGCCACCGTCCGAGCTCAGGACCCCGCCCCAGGTGGCCGGCAGGCCCGGGGAAGCGGCCCGGGCCCTCGATCCCGCTCCCGCCCCGGGCCATGGCGAAACGGCGGAGGGGCGGCTTTTTCCGTATGGAGCTGTGGAGAGCCAGCCCGGCAGACAGGTGGCGGCGCCGGGGCTGGGCTGCAGTGGGGGCGGCCAGGTGCAGGTCGAGGGGCTCGCGGGCCGCACGGACGGCCCCCGGGTCCGCGGCCACGTCTGGTTCCCGTCAGGCCACGCCCGGAGCGTCTGGTGTGCCTCTGCCTTCCAGGGACGCCTTCTGGCCGCCTGGCCGCTCAGGCAGGCGGGGAGCGCCCCATCAGACGCTGGCTGTGGTGGGAGGGGCCTGAGGAGGTGGGGCTTGCAGCTGTGCCGGGCGGGGGCGGAGAGAGCCGCCAACGCCGCGAGCGAGCGACAAGAGGAGAAGGCGGAGCGGGAGGCAAAACGCCTGGAGCACCCGGTCTTCCCTAGAGGTCTCCCATCCAAGTTCTAACCAGGCCCGACCCTGCTTAGCTTCCGCGATCGCGGCGAGATCGGGCCCTTCTAGGCTGCTTCGGCAGTGGATGCCGGCGGGGTCGCGGGCTGCCTCTTGAGGCGCAGCTTCGCAGGCGCTTGGGCCTTACCGTCAGCCCAGCGGCCCGCCCGTCCCGGCAGGGCCCCGCCGCCCGCCTAGGCAGGGGAACGGAGGTCTCGGGCACCTGGGGGTGGCGGAGGTGCTGGCGACCACCCAGCCCAGGGCGGGCGGGAGCCAGCAAACTTTTCGGCGCTTGGCGCCCCGCCCCAGATCCCGCAGGCCGCTCACGGGGAAGTGGCCCAGGAGGCTTCCGGGCCCGGGGACCGCGGGCCCTTGGGCATCCCACCTGCCCGCCCACGCTGCGCTAGGCGCAGCTCAGACGCAGACCGGGCCGGCCCTCCTGCCCGACAGAAGCTGGCCCGAAGCCACTGGGAGCCACCATTGAGTTGGCACGGCCCCTAAGACCCAGCCACGGCACCCTCGCCCCCACGCCACCGTCCGAGCTCAGGACCCCGCCCCAGGTGGCCGGCAGGCCCGGGGAAGCGGCCCGGGCCCTCGATCCCGCTCCCGCCCCGGGCCATGGCGAAACGGCGGAGGGGCGGCTTTTTCCGTATGGAGCTGTGGAGAGCCAGCCCGGCAGACAGGTGGCGGCGCCGGGGCTGGGCTGCAGTGGGGGCGGCCAGGTGCAGGTCGAGGGGCTCGCGGGCCGCACGGACGGCCCCCGGGTCCGCGGCCACGTCTGGTTCCCGTCAGGCCACGCCCGGAGCGTCTGGTGTGCCTCTGCCTTCCAGGGACGCCTTCTGGCCGCCTGGCCGCTCAGGCAGGCGGGGAGCGCCCCATCAGACGCTGGCTGTGGTGGGAGGGGCCTGAGGAGGTGGGGCTTGCAGCTGTGCCGGGCGGGGGCGGAGAGAGCCGCGAACGCCGCGAGCGAGCGACAAGAGGAGAAGGCGGAGCGGGAGGCAAAACGCCTGGAGCACCCGGTCTTCCCTAGAGGTCTCCCATCCAAGTTCTAACCAGGCCCGACCCTGCTTAGCTTCCGCGATCGCGGCGAGATCGGGCCCTTCTAGGCTGCTTCGGCAGTGGATGCCGGCGGGGTCGCGGGCTGCCTCTTGAGGCGCAGCTTTCGCAGGCGCTTGGGCCTTACCGTCAGCCCAGCGGCCCGCCCGTCCCGGCAGGGCCCCGCCGCCCGCCTAGGCAGGGGAACGGAGGTCTCGGGCACCTGGGGGTGGCGGAGGTGCTGGCGACCACCCAGCCCAGGGCGGGCGGGAGCCAGCAAACTTTTCGGCGCTTGGCGCCCCGCCCCAGATCCCGCAGGCCGCTCACGGGGAAGTGGCCCAGGAGGCTTCCGGGCCCGGGGACCGCGGGCCCTTGGGCATCCCACCTGCCCGCCCACGCTGCGCTAGGCGCAGCTCAGACGCAGACCGGGCCGGCCCTCCTGCCCGACAGAAGCTGGCCCGAAGCCACTGGGAGCCACCATTGAGTTGGCACGGCCCCTAAGACCCAGCCACGGCACCCTCGCCCCCACGCCACCGTCCGAGCTCAGGACCCCGCCCCAGGTGGCCGGCAGGCCCGGGGAAGCGGCCCGGGCCCTCGATCCCGCTCCCGCCCCGGGCCATGGCGAAACGGCGGAGGGGCGGCTTTTTCCGTATGGAGCTGTGGAGAGCCAGCCCGGCAGACAGGTGGCGGCGCCGGGGCTGGGCTGCAGTGGGGGCGGCCAGGTGCAGGTCGAGGGGCTCGCGGGCCGCACGGACGGCCCCCGGGTCCGCGGCCACGTCTGGTTCCCGTCAGGCCACGCCCGGAGCGTCTGGTGTGCCTCTGCCTTCCAGGGACGCCTTCTGGCCGCCTGGCCGCTCAGGCAGGCGGGGAGCGCCCCATCAGACGCTGGCTGTGGTGGGAGGGGCCTGAGGAGGTGGGGCTTGCAGCTGTGCCGGGCGGGGGCGGAGAGAGCCGCCAACGCCGCGAGCGAGCGACAAGAGGAGAAGGCGGAGCGGGAGGCAAAACGCCTGGAGCACCCGGTCTTCCCTAGAGGTCTCCCATCCAAGTTCTAACCAGGCCCGACCCTGCTTAGCTTCCGCGATCGCGGCGAGATCGGGCCCTTCTAGGCTGCTTCGGCAGTGGATGCCGGCGGGGTCGCGGGCTGCCTCTTGAGGCGCAGCTTTCGCAGGCGCTTGGGCCTTACCGTCAGCCCAGCGGCCCGCCCGTCCCGGCAGGGCCCCGCCGCCCGCCTAGGCAGGGGAACGGAGGTCTCGGGCACCTGGGGGTGGCGGAGGTGCTGGCGACCACCCAGCCCAGGGCGGGCGGGAGCCAGCAAACTTTTCGGCGCTTGGCGCCCCGCCCCAGATCCCGCAGGCCGCTCACGGGGAAGTGGCCCAGGAGGCTTCCGGGCCCGGGGACCGCGGGCCCTTGGGCATCCCACCTGCCCGCCCACGCTGCGCTAGGCGCAGCTCAGACGCAGACCGGGCCGGCCCTCCTGCCCGACAGAAGCTGGCCCGAAGCCACTGGGAGCCACCATTGAGTTGGCACGGCCCCTAAGACCCAGCCACGGCACCCTCGCCCCCACGCCACCGTCCGAGCTCAGGACCCCGCCCCAGGTGGCCGGCAGGCCCGGGGAAGCGGCCCGGGCCCTCGATCCCGCTCCCGCCCCGGGCCATGGCGAAACGGCGGAGGGGCGGCTTTTTCCGTATGGAGCTGTGGAGAGCCAGCCCGGCAGACAGGTGGCGGCGCCGGGGCTGGGCTGCAGTGGGGGCGGCCAGGTGCAGGTCGAGGGGCTCGCGGGCCGCACGGACGGCCCCCGGGTCCGCGGCCACGTCTGGTTCCCGTCAGGCCACGCCCGGAGCGTCTGGTGTGCCTCTGCCTTCCAGGGACGCCTTCTGGCCGCCTGGCCGCTCAGGCAGGCGGGGAGCGCCCCATCAGACGCTGGCTGTGGTGGGAGGGGCCTGAGGAGGTGGGGCTTGCAGCTGTGCCGGGCGGGGGCGGAGAGAGCCGCCAACGCCGCGAGCGAGCGACAAGAGGAGAAGGCGGAGCGGGAGGCAAAACGCCTGGAGCACCCGGTCTTCCCTAGAGGTCTCCCATCCAAGTTCTAACCAGGCCCGACCCTGCTTAGCTTCCGCGATCGCGGCGAGATCGGGCCCTTCTAGGCTGCTTCGGCAGTGGATGCCGGCGGGGTCGCGGGCTGCCTCTTGAGGCGCAGCTTTCGCAGGCGCTTGGGCCTTACCGTCAGCCCAGCGGCCCGCCCGTCCCGGCAGGGCCCCGCCGCCCGCCTAGGCAGGGGAACGGAGGTCTCGGGCACCTGGGGGTGGCGGAGGTGCTGGCGACCACCCAGCCCAGGGCGGGCGGGAGCCAGCAAACTTTTCGGCGCTTGGCGCCCCGCCCCAGATCCCGCAGGCCGCTCACGGGGAAGTGGCCCAGGAGGCTTCCGGGCCCGGGGACCGCGGGCCCTTGGGCATCCCACCTGCCCGCCCACGCTGCGCTAGGCGCAGCTCAGACGCAGACCGGGCCGGCCCTCCTGCCCGACAGAAGCTGGCCCGAAGCCACTGGGAGCCACCATTGAGTTGGCACGGCCCCTAAGACCCAGCCACGGCACCCTCGCCCCCACGCCACCGTCCGAGCTCAGGACCCCGCCCCAGGTGGCCGGCAGGCCCGGGGAAGCGGCCCGGGCCCTCGATCCCGCTCCCGCCCCGGGCCATGGCGAAACGGCGGAGGGGCGGCTTTTTCCGTATGGAGCTGTGGAGAGCCAGCCCGGCAGACAGGTGGTGGCGCCGGGGCTGGGCTGCAGTGGGGGGCGGCCAGGTGCAGGTCGAGGGGCTCGCGGGCCGCACGGACGGCCCCCGGGTCCGCGGCCACGTCTGGTTCCCGTCAGGCCACGCCCGGAGCGTCTGGTGTGCCTCTGCCTTCCAGGGACGCCTTCTGGCCGCCTGGCCGCTCAGGCAGGCGGGGAGCGCCCCATCAGACGCTGGCTGTGGTGGGAGGGGCCTGAGGAGGTGGGGCTTGCAGCTGTGCCGGGCGGGGGCGGAGAGAGCCGCCAACGCCGCGAGCGAGCGACAAGAGGAGAAGGCGGAGCGGGAGGCAAAACGCCTGGAGCACCCGGTCTTCCCTAGAGGTCTCCCATCCAAGTTCTAACCAGGCCCGACCCTGCTTAGCTTCCGCGATCGCGGCGAGATCGGGCCCTTCTAGGCTGCTTCGGCAGTGGATGCCGGCGGGGTCGCGGGCTGCCTCTTGAGGCGCAGCTTCGCAGGCGCTTGGGCCTTACCGTCAGCCCAGCGGCCCGCCCGTCCCGGCAGGGCCCCGCCGCCCGCCTAGGCAGGGGAACGGAGGTCTCGGGCACCTGGGGGTGGCGGAGGTGCTGGCGACCACCCAGCCCAGGGCGGGCGGGAGCCAGCAAACTTTTCGGCGCTTGGCGCCCCGCCCCAGATCCCGCAGGCCGCTCACGGGGAAGTGGCCCAGGAGGCTTCCGGGCCCGGGGACCGCGGGCCCTTGGGCATCCCACCTGCCCGCCCACGCTGCGCTAGGCGCAGCTCAGACGCAGACCGGGCCGGCCCTCCTGCCCGACAGAAGCTGGCCCGAAGCCACTGGGAGCCACCATTGAGTTGGCACGGCCCCTAAGACCCAGCCACGGCACCCTCGCCCCCACGCCACCGTCCGAGCTCAGGACCCCGCCCCAGGTGGCCGGCAGGCCCGGGGAAGCGGCCCGGGCCCTCGATCCCGCTCCCGCCCCGGGCCATGGCGAAACGGCGGAGGGGCGGCTTTTTCCGTATGGAGCTGTGGAGAGCCAGCCCGGCAGACAGGTGGCGGCGCCGGGGCTGGGCTGCAGTGGGGGCGGCCAGGTGCAGGTCGAGGGGCTCGCGGGCCGCACGGACGGCCCCCGGGTCCGCGGCCACGTCTGGTTCCCGTCAGGCCACGCCCGGAGCGTCTGGTGTGCCTCTGCCTTCCAGGGACGCCTTCTGGCCGCCTGGCCGCTCAGGCAGGCGGGGAGCGCCCCATCAGACGCTGGCTGTGGTGGGAGGGGCCTGAGGAGGTGGGGCTTGCAGCTGTGCCGGGCGGGGGCGGAGAGAGCCGCCAACGCCGCGAGCGAGCGACAAGAGGAGAAGGCGGAGCGGGAGGCAAAACGCCTGGAGCACCCGGTCTTCCCTAGAGGTCTCCCATCCAAGTTCTAACCAGGCCCGACCCTGCTTAGCTTCCGCGATCGCGGCGAGATCGGGCCCTTCTAGGCTGCTTCGGCAGTGGATGCCGGCGGGGTCGCGGGCTGCCTCTTGAGGCGCAGCTTTCGCAGGCGCTTGGGCCTTACCGTCAGCCCAGCGGCCCGCCCGTCCCGGCAGGGCCCCGCCGCCCGCCTAGGCAGGGGAACGGAGGTCTCGGGCACCTGGGGGTGGCAGAGGTGCTGGCGACCACCCAGCCCAGGGCGGGCGGGAGCCAGCAAACTTTTCGGCGCTTGGCGCCCCGCCCCAGATCCCGCAGGCCGCTCACGGGGAAGTGGCCCAGGAGGCTTCCGGGCCCGGGGACCGCGGGCCCTTGGGCATCCCACCTGCCCGCCCACGCTGCGCTAGGCGCAGCTCAGACGCAGACCGGGCCGGCCCTCCTGCCCGACAGAAGCTGGCCCGAAGCCACTGGGAGCCACCATTGAGTTGGCACGGCCCCTAAGACCCAGCCACGGCACCCTCGCCCCCACGCCACCGTCCGAGCTCAGGACCCCGCCCCAGGTGGCCGGCAGGCCCGGGGAAGCGGCCCGGGCCCTCGATCCCGCTCCCGCCCCGGGCCATGGCGAAACGGCGGAGGGGCGGCTTTTTCCGTATGGAGCTGTGGAGAGCCAGCCCGGCAGACAGGTGGCGGCGCCGGGGCTGGGCTGCAGTGGGGGCGGCCAGGTGCAGGTCGAGGGGCTCGCGGGCCGCACGGACGGCCCCCGGGTCCGCGGCCACGTCTGGTTCCCGTCAGGCCACGCCCGGAGCGTCTGGTGTGCCTCTGCCTTCCAGGGACGCCTTCTGGCCGCCTGGCCGCTCAGGCAGGCGGGGAGCGCCCCATCAGACGCTGGCTGTGGTGGGAGGGGCCTGAGGAGGTGGGGCTTGCAGCTGTGCCGGGCGGGGGCGGAGAGAGCCGCCAACGCCGCGAGCGAGCGACAAGAGGAGAAGGCGGAGCGGGAGGCAAAACGCCTGGAGCACCCGGTCTTCCCTAGAGGTCTCCCATCCAAGTTCTAACCAGGCCCGACCCTGCTTAGCTTCCGCGATCGCGGCGAGATCGGGCCCTTCTAGGCTGCTTCGGCAGTGGATGCCGGCGGGGTCGCGGGCTGCCTCTTGAGGCGCAGCTTTCGCAGGCGCTTGGGCCTTACCGTCAGCCCAGCGGCCCGCCCGTCCCGGCAGGGCCCCGCCGCCCGCCTAGGCAGGGGAACGGAGGTCTCGGGCACCTGGGGGTGGCGGAGGTGCTGGCGACCCCCCAGCCCAGGGCGGGCGGGAGCCAGCAAACTTTTCGGCGCTTGGCGCCCCGCCCCAGATCCCGCAGGCCGCTCACGGGGAAGTGGCCCAGGAGGCTTCCGGGCCCGGGGACCGCGGGCCCTTGGGCATCCCACCTGCCCGCCCACGCTGCGCTAGGCGCAGCTCAGACGCAGACCGGGCCGGCCCTCCTGCCCGACAGAAGCTGGCCCGAAGCCACTGGGAGCCACCATTGAGTTGGCACGGCCCCTAAGACCCAGCCACGGCACCCTCGCCCCCACGCCACCGTCCGAGCTCAGGACCCCGCCCCAGGTGGCCGGCAGGCCCGGGGAAGCGGCCCGGGCCCTCGATCCCGCTCCCGCCCCGGGCCATGGCGAAACGGCGGAGGGGCGGCTTTTTCCGTATGGAGCTGTGGAGAGCCAGCCCGGCAGACAGGTGGCGGCGCCGGGGCTGGGCTGCAGTGGGGGCGGCCAGGTGCAGGTCGAGGGGCTCGCGGGCCGCACGGACGGCCCCCGGGTCCGCGGCCACGTCTGGTTCCCGTCAGGCCACGCCCGGAGCGTCTGGTGTGCCTCTGCCTTCCAGGGACGCCTTCTGGCCGCCTGGCCGCTCAGGCAGGCGGGGAGCGCCCCATCAGACGCTGGCTGTGGTGGGAGGGGCCTGAGGAGGTGGGGCTTGCAGCTGTGCCGGGCGGGGGCGGAGAGAGCCGCCAACGCCGCGAGCGAGCGACAAGAGGAGAAGGCGGAGCGGGAGGCAAAACGCCTGGAGCACCCGGTCTTCCCTAGAGGTCTCCCATCCAAGTTCTAACCAGGCCCGACCCTGCTTAGCTTCCGCGATCGCGGCGAGATCGGGCCCTTCTAGGCTGCTTCGGCAGTGGATGCCGGCGGGGTCGCGGGCTGCCTCTTGAGGCGCAGCTTCGCAGGCGCTTGGGCCTTACCGTCAGCCCAGCGGCCCGCCCGTCCCGGCAGGGCCCCGCCGCCCGCCTAGGCAGGGGAACGGAGGTCTCGGGCACCTGGGGGTGGCGGAGGTGCTGGCGACCCCCCAGCCCAGGGCGGGCGGGAGCCAGCAAACTTTTCGGCGCTTGGCGCCCCGCCCCAGATCCCGCAGGCCGCTCACGGGGAAGTGGCCCAGGAGGCTTCCGGGCCCGGGGACCGCGGGCCCTTGGGCATCCCACCTGCCCGCCCACGCTGCGCTAGGCGCAGCTCAGACGCAGACCGGGCCGGCCCTCCTGCCCGACAGAAGCTGGCCCGAAGCCACTGGGAGCCACCATTGAGTTGGCACGGCCCCTAAGACCCAGCCACGGCACCCTCGCCCCCACGCCACCGTCCGAGCTCAGGACCCCGCCCCAGGTGGCCGGCAGGCCCGGGGAAGCGGCCCGGGCCCTCGATCCCGCTCCCGCCCCGGGCCATGGCGAAACGGCGGAGGGGCGGCTTTTTCCGTATGGAGCTGTGGAGAGCCAGCCCGGCAGACAGGTGGCGGCGCCGGGGCTGGGCTGCAGTGGGGGCGGCCAGGTGCAGGTCGAGGGGCTCGCGGGCCGCACGGACGGCCCCCGGGTCCGCGGCCACGTCTGGTTCCCGTCAGGCCACGCCCGGAGCGTCTGGTGTGCCTCTGCCTTCCAGGGACGCCTTCTGGCCGCCTGGCCGCTCAGGCAGGCGGGGAGCGCCCCATCAGACGCTGGCTGTGGTGGGAGGGGCCTGAGGAGGTGGGGCTTGCAGCTGTGCCGGGCGGGGGCGGAGAGAGCCGCCAACGCCGCGAGCGAGCGACAAGAGGAGAAGGCGGAGCGGGAGGCAAAACGCCTGGAGCACCCGGTCTTCCCTAGAGGTCTCCCATCCAAGTTCTAACCAGGCCCGACCCTGCTTAGCTTCCGCGATCGCGGCGAGATCGGGCCCTTCTAGGCTGCTTCGGCAGTGGATGCCGGCGGGGTCGCGGGCTGCCTCTTGAGGCGCAGCTTTCGCAGGCGCTTGGGCCTTACCGTCAGCCCAGCGGCCCGCCCGTCCCGGCAGGGCCCCGCCGCCCGCCTAGGCAGGGGAACGGAGGTCTCGGGCACCTGGGGGTGGCGGAGGTGCTGGCGACCACCCAGCCCAGGGCGGGCGGGAGCCAGCAAACTTTTCGGCGCTTGGCGCCCCGCCCCAGATCCCGCAGGCCGCTCACGGGGAAGTGGCCCAGGAGGCTTCCGGGCCCGGGGACCGCGGGCCCTTGGGCATCCCACCTGCCCGCCCACGCTGCGCTAGGCGCAGCTCAGACGCAGACCGGGCCGGCCCTCCTGCCCGACAGAAGCTGGCCCGAAGCCACTGGGAGCCACCATTGAGTTGGCACGGCCCCTAAGACCCAGCCACGGCACCCTCGCCCCCACGCCACCGTCCGAGCTCAGGACCCCGCCCCAGGTGGCCGGCAGGCCCGGGGAAGCGGCCCGGGCCCTCGATCCCGCTCCCGCCCCGGGCCATGGCGAAACGGCGGAGGGGCGGCTTTTTCCGTATGGAGCTGTGGAGAGCCAGCCCGGCAGACAGGTGGCGGCGCCGGGGCTGGGCTGCAGTGGGGGCGGCCAGGTGCAGGTCGAGGGGCTCGCGGGCCGCACGGACGGCCCCCGGGTCCGCGGCCACGTCTGGTTCCCGTCAGGCCACGCCCGGAGCGTCTGGTGTGCCTCTGCCTTCCAGGGACGCCTTCTGGCCGCCTGGCCGCTCAGGCAGGCGGGGAGCGCCCCATCAGACGCTGGCTGTGGTGGGAGGGGCCTGAGGAGGTGGGGCTTGCAGCTGTGCCGGGCGGGGGCGGAGAGAGCCGCCAACGCCGCGAGCGAGCGACAAGAGGAGAAGGCGGAGCGGGAGGCAAAACGCCTGGAGCACCCGGTCTTCCCTAGAGGTCTCCCATCCAAGTTCTAACCAGGCCCGACCCTGCTTAGCTTCCGCGATCGCGGCGAGATCGGGCCCTTCTAGGCTGCTTCGGCAGTGGATGCCGGCGGGGTCGCGGGCTGCCTCTTGAGGCGCAGCTTCGCAGGCGCTTGGGCCTTACCGTCAGCCCAGCGGCCCGCCCGTCCCGGCAGGGCCCCGCCGCCCGCCTAGGCAGGGGAACGGAGGTCTCGGGCACCTGGGGGTGGCGGAGGTGCTGGCGACCACCCAGCCCAGGGCGGGCGGGAGCCAGCAAACTTTTCGGCGCTTGGCGCCCCGCCCCAGATCCCGCAGGCCGCTCACGGGGAAGTGGCCCAGGAGGCTTCCGGGCCCGGGGACCGCGGGCCCTTGGGCATCCCACCTGCCCGCCCACGCTGCGCTAGGCGCAGCTCAGACGCAGACCGGGCCGGCCCTCCTGCCCGACAGAAGCTGGCCCGAAGCCACTGGGAGCCACCATTGAGTTGGCACGGCCCCTAAGACCCAGCCACGGCACCCTCGCCCCCACGCCACCGTCCGAGCTCAGGACCCCGCCCCAGGTGGCCGGCAGGCCCGGGGAAGCGGCCCGGGCCCTCGATCCCGCTCCCGCCCCGGGCCATGGCGAAACGGCGGAGGGGCGGCTTTTTCCGTATGGAGCTGTGGAGAGCCAGCCCGGCAGACAGGTGGCGGCGCCGGGGCTGGGCTGCAGTGGGGGCGGCCAGGTGCAGGTCGAGGGGCTCGCGGGCCGCACGGACGGCCCCCGGGTCCGCGGCCACGTCTGGTTCCCGTCAGGCCACGCCCGGAGCGTCTGGTGTGCCTCTGCCTTCCAGGGACGCCTTCTGGCCGCCTGGCCGCTCAGGCAGGCGGGGAGCGCCCCATCAGACGCTGGCTGTGGTGGGAGGGGCCTGAGGAGGTGGGGCTTGCAGCTGTGCCGGGCGGGGGCGGAGAGAGCCGCGAACGCCGCGAGCGAGCGACAAGAGGAGAAGGCGGAGCGGGAGGCAAAACGCCTGGAGCACCCGGTCTTCCCTAGAGGTCTCCCATCCAAGTTCTAACCAGGCCCGACCCTGCTTAGCTTCCGCGATCGCGGCGAGATCGGGCCCTTCTAGGCTGCTTCGGCAGTGGATGCCGGCGGGGTCGCGGGCTGCCTCTTGAGGCGCAGCTTTCGCAGGCGCTTGGGCCTTACCGTCAGCCCAGCGGCCCGCCCGTCCCGGCAGGGCCCCGCCGCCCGCCTAGGCAGGGGAACGGAGGTCTCGGGCACCTGGGGGTGGCGGAGGTGCTGGCGACCACCCAGCCCAGGGCGGGCGGGAGCCAGCAAACTTTTCGGCGCTTGGCGCCCCGCCCCAGATCCCGCAGGCCGCTCACGGGGAAGTGGCCCAGGAGGCTTCCGGGCCCGGGGACCGCGGGCCCTTGGGCATCCCACCTGCCCGCCCACGCTGCGCTAGGCGCAGCTCAGACGCAGACCGGGCCGGCCCTCCTGCCCGACAGAAGCTGGCCCGAAGCCACTGGGAGCCACCATTGAGTTGGCACGGCCCCTAAGACCCAGCCACGGCACCCTCGCCCCCACGCCACCGTCCGAGCTCAGGACCCCGCCCCAGGTGGCCGGCAGGCCCGGGGAAGCGGCCCGGGCCCTCGATCCCGCTCCCGCCCCGGGCCATGGCGAAACGGCGGAGGGGCGGCTTTTTCCGTATGGAGCTGTGGAGAGCCAGCCCGGCAGACAGGTGGCGGCGCCGGGGCTGGGCTGCAGTGGGGGCGGCCAGGTGCAGGTCGAGGGGCTCGCGGGCCGCACGGACGGCCCCCGGGTCCGCGGCCACGTCTGGTTCCCGTCAGGCCACGCCCGGAGCGTCTGGTGTGCCTCTGCCTTCCAGGGACGCCTTCTGGCCGCCTGGCCGCTCAGGCAGGCGGGGAGCGCCCCATCAGACGCTGGCTGTGGTGGGAGGGGCCTGAGGAGGTGGGGCTTGCAGCTGTGCCGGGCGGGGGCGGAGAGAGCCGCCAACGCCGCGAGCGAGCGACAAGAGGAGAAGGCGGAGCGGGAGGCAAAACGCCTGGAGCACCCGGTCTTCCCTAGAGGTCTCCCATCCAAGTTCTAACCAGGCCCGACCCTGCTTAGCTTCCGCGATCGCGGCGAGATCGGGCCCTTCTAGGCTGCTTCGGCAGTGGATGCCGGCGGGGTCGCGGGCTGCCTCTTGAGGCGCAGCTTTCGCAGGCGCTTGGGCCTTACCGTCAGCCCAGCGGCCCGCCCGTCCCGGCAGGGCCCCGCCGCCCGCCTAGGCAGGGGAACGGAGGTCTCGGGCACCTGGGGGTGGCGGAGGTGCTGGCGACCACCCAGCCCAGGGCGGGCGGGAGCCAGCAAACTTTTCGGCGCTTGGCGCCCCGCCCCAGATCCCGCAGGCCGCTCACGGGGAAGTGGCCCAGGAGGCTTCCGGGCCCGGGGACCGCGGGCCCTTGGGCATCCCACCTGCCCGCCCACGCTGCGCTAGGCGCAGCTCAGACGCAGACCGGGCCGGCCCTCCTGCCCGACAGAAGCTGGCCCGAAGCCACTGGGAGCCACCATTGAGTTGGCACGGCCCCTAAGACCCAGCCACGGCACCCTCGCCCCCACGCCACCGTCCGAGCTCAGGACCCCGCCCCAGGTGGCCGGCAGGCCCGGGGAAGCGGCCCGGGCCCTCGATCCCGCTCCCGCCCCGGGCCATGGCGAAACGGCGGAGGGGCGGCTTTTTCCGTATGGAGCTGTGGAGAGCCAGCCCGGCAGACAGGTGGCGGCGCCGGGGCTGGGCTGCAGTGGGGGGCGGCCAGGTGCAGGTCGAGGGGCTCGCGGGCCGCACGGACGGCCCCCGGGTCCGCGGCCACGTCTGGTTCCCGTCAGGCCACGCCCGGAGCGTCTGGTGTGCCTCTGCCTTCCAGGGACGCCTTCTGGCCGCCTGGCCGCTCAGGCAGGCGGGGAGCGCCCCATCAGACGCTGGCTGTGGTGGGAGGGGCCTGAGGAGGTGGGGCTTGCAGCTGTGCCGGGCGGGGGCGGAGAGAGCCGCCAACGCCGCGAGCGAGCGACAAGAGGAGAAGGCGGAGCGGGAGGCAAAACGCCTGGAGCACCCGGTCTTCCCTAGAGGTCTCCCATCCAAGTTCTAACCAGGCCCGACCCTGCTTAGCTTCCGCGATCGCGGCGAGATCGGGCCCTTCTAGGCTGCTTCGGCAGTGGATGCCGGCGGGGTCGCGGGCTGCCTCTTGAGGCGCAGCTTCGCAGGCGCTTGGGCCTTACCGTCAGCCCAGCGGCCCGCCCGTCCCGGCAGGGCCCCGCCGCCCGCCTAGGCAGGGGAACGGAGGTCTCGGGCACCTGGGGGTGGCGGAGGTGCTGGCGACCACCCAGCCCAGGGCGGGCGGGAGCCAGCAAACTTTTCGGCGCTTGGCGCCCCGCCCCAGATCCCGCAGGCCGCTCACGGGGAAGTGGCCCAGGAGGCTTCCGGGCCCGGGGACCGCGGGCCCTTGGGCATCCCACCTGCCCGCCCACGCTGCGCTAGGCGCAGCTCAGACGCAGACCGGGCCGGCCCTCCTGCCCGACAGAAGCTGGCCCGAAGCCACTGGGAGCCACCATTGAGTTGGCACGGCCCCTAAGACCCAGCCACGGCACCCTCGCCCCCACGCCACCGTCCGAGCTCAGGACCCCGCCCCAGGTGGCCGGCAGGCCCGGGGAAGCGGCCCGGGCCCTCGATCCCGCTCCCGCCCCGGGCCATGGCGAAACGGCGGAGGGGCGGCTTTTTCCGTATGGAGCTGTGGAGAGCCAGCCCGGCAGACAGGTGGCGGCGCCGGGGCTGGGCTGCAGTGGGGGCGGCCAGGTGCAGGTCGAGGGGCTCGCGGGCCGCACGGACGGCCCCCGGGTCCGCGGCCACGTCTGGTTCCCGTCAGGCCACGCCCGGAGCGTCTGGTGTGCCTCTGCCTTCCAGGGACGCCTTCTGGCCGCCTGGCCGCTCAGGCAGGCGGGGAGCGCCCCATCAGACGCTGGCTGTGGTGGGAGGGGCCTGAGGAGGTGGGGCTTGCAGCTGTGCCGGGCGGGGGCGGAGAGAGCCGCGAACGCCGCGAGCGAGCGACAAGAGGAGAAGGCGGAGCGGGAGGCAAAACGCCTGGAGCACCCGGTCTTCCCTAGAGGTCTCCCATCCAAGTTCTAACCAGGCCCGACCCTGCTTAGCTTCCGCGATCGCGGCGAGATCGGGCCCTTCTAGGCTGCTTCGGCAGTGGATGCCGGCGGGGTCGCGGGCTGCCTCTTGAGGCGCAGCTTTCGCAGGCGCTTGGGCCTTACCGTCAGCCCAGCGGCCCGCCCGTCCCGGCAGGGCCCCGCCGCCCGCCTAGGCAGGGGAACGGAGGTCTCGGGCACCTGGGGGTGGCAGAGGTGCTGGCGACCACCCAGCCCAGGGCGGGCGGGAGCCAGCAAACTTTTCGGCGCTTGGCGCCCCGCCCCAGATCCCGCAGGCCGCTCACGGGGAAGTGGCCCAGGAGGCTTCCGGGCCCGGGGACCGCGGGCCCTTGGGCATCCCACCTGCCCGCCCACGCTGCGCTAGGCGCAGCTCAGACGCAGACCGGGCCGGCCCTCCTGCCCGACAGAAGCTGGCCCGAAGCCACTGGGAGCCACCATTGAGTTGGCACGGCCCCTAAGACCCAGCCACGGCACCCTCGCCCCCACGCCACCGTCCGAGCTCAGGACCCCGCCCCAGGTGGCCGGCAGGCCCGGGGAAGCGGCCCGGGCCCTCGATCCCGCTCCCGCCCCGGGCCATGGCGAAACGGCGGAGGGGCGGCTTTTTCCGTATGGAGCTGTGGAGAGCCAGCCCGGCAGACAGGTGGCGGCGCCGGGGCTGGGCTGCAGTGGGGGCGGCCAGGTGCAGGTCGAGGGGCTCGCGGGCCGCACGGACGGCCCCCGGGTCCGCGGCCACGTCTGGTTCCCGTCAGGCCACGCCCGGAGCGTCTGGTGTGCCTCTGCCTTCCAGGGACGCCTTCTGGCCGCCTGGCCGCTCAGGCAGGCGGGGAGCGCCCCATCAGACGCTGGCTGTGGTGGGAGGGGCCTGAGGAGGTGGGGCTTGCAGCTGTGCCGGGCGGGGGCGGAGAGAGCCGCGAACGCCGCGAGCGAGCGACAAGAGGAGAAGGCGGAGCGGGAGGCAAAACGCCTGGAGCACCCGGTCTTCCCTAGAGGTCTCCCATCCAAGTTCTAACCAGGCCCGACCCTGCTTAGCTTCCGCGATCGCGGCGAGATCGGGCCCTTCTAGGCTGCTTCGGCAGTGGATGCCGGCGGGGTCGCGGGCTGCCTCTTGAGGCGCAGCTTTCGCAGGCGCTTGGGCCTTACCGTCAGCCCAGCGGCCCGCCCGTCCCAGCAGGGCCCCGCCGCCCGCCTAGGCAGGGGAACGGAGGTCTCGGGCACCTGGGGGTGGCGGAGGTGCTGGCGACCACCCAGCCCAGGGCGGGCGGGAGCCAGCAAACTTTTCGGCGCTTGGCGCCCCGCCCCAGATCCCGCAGGCCGCTCACGGGGAAGTGGCCCAGGAGGCTTCCGGGCCCGGGGACCGCGGGCCCTTGGGCATCCCACCTGCCCGCCCACGCTGCGCTAGGCGCAGCTCAGACGCAGACCGGGCCGGCCCTCCTGCCCGACAGAAGCTGGCCCGAAGCCACTGGGGGCCACCATTGAGTTGGCACGGCCCCTAAGACCCAGCCACGGCACCCTCGCCCCCACGCCACCGTCCGAGCTCAGGACCCCGCCCCAGGTGGCCGGCAGGCCCGGGGAAGCGGCCCGGGCCCTCGATCCCGCTCCCGCCCCGGGCCATGGCGAAACGGCGGAGGGGCGGCTTTTTCCGTATGGAGCTGTGGAGAGCCAGCCCGGCAGACAGGTGGCGGCGCCGGGGCTGGGCTGCAGTGGGGGCGGCCAGGTGCAGGTCGAGGGGCTCGCGGGCCGCACGGACGGCCCCCGGGTCCGCGGCCACGTCTGGTTCCCGTCAGGCCACGCCCGGAGCGTCTGGTGTGCCTCTGCCTTCCAGGGACGCCTTCTGGCCGCCTGGCCGCTCAGGCAGGCGGGGAGCGCCCCATCAGACGCTGGCTGTGGTGGGAGGGGCCTGAGGAGGTGGGGCTTGCAGCTGTGCCGGGCGGGGGCGGAGAGAGCCGCCAACGCCGCGAGCGAGCGACAAGAGGAGAAGGCGGAGCGGGAGGCAAAACGCCTGGAGCACCCGGTCTTCCCTAGAGGTCTCCCATCCAAGTTCTAACCAGGCCCGACCCTGCTTAGCTTCCGCGATCGCGGCGAGATCGGGCCCTTCTAGGCTGCTTCGGCAGTGGATGCCGGCGGGGTCGCGGGCTGCCTCTTGAGGCGCAGCTTTCGCAGGCGCTTGGGCCTTACCGTCAGCCCAGCGGCCCGCCCGTCCCGGCAGGGCCCCGCCGCCCGCCTAGGCAGGGGAACGGAGGTCTCGGGCACCTGGGGGTGGCGGAGGTGCTGGCGACCACCCAGCCCAGGGCGGGCGGGAGCCAGCAAACTTTTCGGCGCTTGGCGCCCCGCCCCAGATCCCGCAGGCCGCTCACGGGGAAGTGGCCCAGGAGGCTTCCGGGCCCGGGGACCGCGGGCCCTTGGGCATCCCACCTGCCTGCCCACGCTGCGCTAGGCGCAGCTCAGACGCAGACCGGGCCGGCCCTCCTGCCCGACAGAAGCTGGCCCGAAGCCACTGGGAGCCACCATTGAGTTGGCACGGCCCCTAAGACCCAGCCACGGCACCCTCGCCCCCACGCCACCGTCCGAGCTCAGGACCCCGCCCCAGGTGGCCGGCAGGCCCGGGGAAGCGGCCCGGGCCCTCGATCCCGCTCCCGCCCCGGGCCATGGCGAAACGGCGGAGGGGCGGCTTTTTCCGTATGGAGCTGTGGAGAGCCAGCCCGGCAGACAGGTGGCGGCGCCGGGGCTGGGCTGCAGTGGGGGCGGCCAGGTGCAGGTCGAGGGGCTCGCGGGCCGCACGGACGGCCCCCGGGTCCGCGGCCACGTCTGGTTCCCGTCAGGCCACGCCCGGAGCGTCTGGTGTGCCTCTGCCTTCCAGGGACGCCTTCTGGCCGCCTGGCCGCTCAGGCAGGCGGGGAGCGCCCCATCAGACGCTGGCTGTGGTGGGAGGGGCCTGAGGAGGTGGGGCTTGCAGCTGTGCCGGGCGGGGGCGGAGAGAGCCGCCAACGCCGCGAGCGAGCGACAAGAGGAGAAGGCGGAGCGGGAGGCAAAACGCCTGGAGCACCCGGTCTTCCCTAGAGGTCTCCCATCCAAGTTCTAACCAGGCCCGACCCTGCTTAGCTTCCGCGATCGCGGCGAGATCGGGCCCTTCTAGGCTGCTTCGGCAGTGGATGCCGGCGGGGTCGCGGGCTGCCTCTTGAGGCGCAGCTTCGCAGGCGCTTGGGCCTTACCGTCAGCCCAGCGGCCCGCCCGTCCCGGCAGGGCCCCGCCGCCCGCCTAGGCAGGGGAACGGAGGTCTCGGGCACCTGGGGGTGGCGGAGGTGCTGGCGACCACCCAGCCCAGGGCGGGCGGGAGCCAGCAAACTTTTCGGCGCTTGGCGCCCCGCCCCAGATCCCGCAGGCCGCTCACGGGGAAGTGGCCCAGGAGGCTTCCGGGCCCGGGGACCGCGGGCCCTTGGGCATCCCACCTGCCCGCCCACGCTGCGCTAGGCGCAGCTCAGACGCAGACCGGGCCGGCCCTCCTGCCCGACAGAAGCTGGCCCGAAGCCACTGGGAGCCACCATTGAGTTGGCACGGCCCCTAAGACCCAGCCACGGCACCCTCGCCCCCACGCCACCGTCCGAGCTCAGGACCCCGCCCCAGGTGGCCGGCAGGCCCGGGGAAGCGGCCCGGGCCCTCGATCCCGCTCCCGCCCCGGGCCATGGCGAAACGGCGGAGGGGCGGCTTTTTCCGTATGGAGCTGTGGAGAGCCAGCCCGGCAGACAGGTGGCGGCGCCGGGGCTGGGCTGCAGTGGGGGCGGCCAGGTGCAGGTCGAGGGGCTCGCGGGCCGCACGGACGGCCCCCGGGTCCGCGGCCACGTCTGGTTCCCGTCAGGCCACGCCCGGAGCGTCTGGTGTGCCTCTGCCTTCCAGGGACGCCTTCTGGCCGCCTGGCCGCTCAGGCAGGCGGGGAGCGCCCCATCAGACGCTGGCTGTGGTGGGAGGGGCCTGAGGAGGTGGGGCTTGCAGCTGTGCCGGGCGGGGGCGGAGAGAGCCGCGAACGCCGCGAGCGAGCGACAAGAGGAGAAGGCGGAGCGGGAGGCAAAACGCCTGGAGCACCCGGTCTTCCCTAGAGGTCTCCCATCCAAGTTCTAACCAGGCCCGACCCTGCTTAGCTTCCGCGATCGCGGCGAGATCGGGCCCTTCTAGGCTGCTTCGGCAGTGGATGCCGGCGGGGTCGCGGGCTGCCTCTTGAGGCGCAGCTTTCGCAGGCGCTTGGGCCTTACCGTCAGCCCAGCGGCCCGCCCGTCCCGGCAGGGCCCCGCCGCCCGCCTAGGCAGGGGAACGGAGGTCTCGGGCACCTGGGGGTGGCAGAGGTGCTGGCGACCACCCAGCCCAGGGCGGGCGGGAGCCAGCAAACTTTTCGGCGCTTGGCGCCCCGCCCCAGATCCCGCAGGCCGCTCACGGGGAAGTGGCCCAGGAGGCTTCCGGGCCCGGGGACCGCGGGCCCTTGGGCATCCCACCTGCCCGCCCACGCTGCGCTAGGCGCAGCTCAGACGCAGACCGGGCCGGCCCTCCTGCCCGACAGAAGCTGGCCCGAAGCCACTGGGAGCCACCATTGAGTTGGCACGGCCCCTAAGACCCAGCCACGGCACCCTCGCCCCCACGCCACCGTCCGAGCTCAGGACCCCGCCCCAGGTGGCCGGCAGGCCCGGGGAAGCGGCCCGGGCCCTCGATCCCGCTCCCGCCCCGGGCCATGGCGAAACGGCGGAGGGGCGGCTTTTTCCGTATGGAGCTGTGGAGAGCCAGCCCGGCAGACAGGTGGCGGCGCCGGGGCTGGGCTGCAGTGGGGGCGGCCAGGTGCAGGTCGAGGGGCTCGCGGGCCGCACGGACGGCCCCCGGGTCCGCGGCCACGTCTGGTTCCCGTCAGGCCACGCCCGGAGCGTCTGGTGTGCCTCTGCCTTCCAGGGACGCCTTCTGGCCGCCTGGCCGCTCAGGCAGGCGGGGAGCGCCCCATCAGACGCTGGCTGTGGTGGGAGGGGCCTGAGGAGGTGGGGCTTGCAGCTGTGCCGGGCGGGGGCGGAGAGAGCCGCGAACGCCGCGAGCGAGCGACAAGAGGAGAAGGCGGAGCGGGAGGCAAAACGCCTGGAGCACCCGGTCTTCCCTAGAGGTCTCCCATCCAAGTTCTAACCAGGCCCGACCCTGCTTAGCTTCCGCGATCGCGGCGAGATCGGGCCCTTCTAGGCTGCTTCGGCAGTGGATGCCGGCGGGGTCGCGGGCTGCCTCTTGAGGCGCAGCTTTCGCAGGCGCTTGGGCCTTACCGTCAGCCCAGCGGCCCGCCCGTCCCAGCAGGGCCCCGCCGCCCGCCTAGGCAGGGGAACGGAGGTCTCGGGCACCTGGGGGTGGCGGAGGTGCTGGCGACCACCCAGCCCAGGGCGGGCGGGAGCCAGCAAACTTTTCGGCGCTTGGCGCCCCGCCCCAGATCCCGCAGGCCGCTCACGGGGAAGTGGCCCAGGAGGCTTCCGGGCCCGGGGACCGCGGGCCCTTGGGCATCCCACCTGCCCGCCCACGCTGCGCTAGGCGCAGCTCAGACGCAGACCGGGCCGGCCCTCCTGCCCGACAGAAGCTGGCCCGAAGCCACTGGGGGCCACCATTGAGTTGGCACGGCCCCTAAGACCCAGCCACGGCACCCTCGCCCCCACGCCACCGTCCGAGCTCAGGACCCCGCCCCAGGTGGCCGGCAGGCCCGGGGAAGCGGCCCGGGCCCTCGATCCCGCTCCCGCCCCGGGCCATGGCGAAACGGCGGAGGGGCGGCTTTTTCCGTATGGAGCTGTGGAGAGCCAGCCCGGCAGACAGGTGGCGGCGCCGGGGCTGGGCTGCAGTGGGGGCGGCCAGGTGCAGGTCGAGGGGCTCGCGGGCCGCACGGACGGCCCCCGGGTCCGCGGCCACGTCTGGTTCCCGTCAGGCCACGCCCGGAGCGTCTGGTGTGCCTCTGCCTTCCAGGGACGCCTTCTGGCCGCCTGGCCGCTCAGGCAGGCGGGGAGCGCCCCATCAGACGCTGGCTGTGGTGGGAGGGGCCTGAGGAGGTGGGGCTTGCAGCTGTGCCGGGCGGGGGCGGAGAGAGCCGCCAACGCCGCGAGCGAGCGACAAGAGGAGAAGGCGGAGCGGGAGGCAAAACGCCTGGAGCACCCGGTCTTCCCTAGAGGTCTCCCATCCAAGTTCTAACCAGGCCCGACCCTGCTTAGCTTCCGCGATCGCGGCGAGATCGGGCCCTTCTAGGCTGCTTCGGCAGTGGATGCCGGCGGGGTCGCGGGCTGCCTCTTGAGGCGCAGCTTTCGCAGGCGCTTGGGCCTTACCGTCAGCCCAGCGGCCCGCCCGTCCCGGCAGGGCCCCGCCGCCCGCCTAGGCAGGGGAACGGAGGTCTCGGGCACCTGGGGGTGGCGGAGGTGCTGGCGACCACCCAGCCCAGGGCGGGCGGGAGCCAGCAAACTTTTCGGCGCTTGGCGCCCCGCCCCAGATCCCGCAGGCCGCTCACGGGGAAGTGGCCCAGGAGGCTTCCGGGCCCGGGGACCGCGGGCCCTTGGGCATCCCACCTGCCTGCCCACGCTGCGCTAGGCGCAGCTCAGACGCAGACCGGGCCGGCCCTCCTGCCCGACAGAAGCTGGCCCGAAGCCACTGGGAGCCACCATTGAGTTGGCACGGCCCCTAAGACCCAGCCACGGCACCCTCGCCCCCACGCCACCGTCCGAGCTCAGGACCCCGCCCCAGGTGGCCGGCAGGCCCGGGGAAGCGGCCCGGGCCCTCGATCCCGCTCCCGCCCCGGGCCATGGCGAAACGGCGGAGGGGCGGCTTTTTCCGTATGGAGCTGTGGAGAGCCAGCCCGGCAGACAGGTGGCGGCGCCGGGGCTGGGCTGCAGTGGGGGCGGCCAGGTGCAGGTCGAGGGGCTCGCGGGCCGCACGGACGGCCCCCGGGTCCGCGGCCACGTCTGGTTCCCGTCAGGCCACGCCCGGAGCGTCTGGTGTGCCTCTGCCTTCCAGGGACGCCTTCTGGCCGCCTGGCCGCTCAGGCAGGCGGGGAGCGCCCCATCAGACGCTGGCTGTGGTGGGAGGGGCCTGAGGAGGTGGGGCTTGCAGCTGTGCCGGGCGGGGGCGGAGAGAGCCGCCAACGCCGCGAGCGAGCGACAAGAGGAGAAGGCGGAGCGGGAGGCAAAACGCCTGGAGCACCCGGTCTTCCCTAGAGGTCTCCCATCCAAGTTCTAACCAGGCCCGACCCTGCTTAGCTTCCGCGATCGCGGCGAGATCGGGCCCTTCTAGGCTGCTTCGGCAGTGGATGCCGGCGGGGTCGCGGGCTGCCTCTTGAGGCGCAGCTTCGCAGGCGCTTGGGCCTTACCGTCAGCCCAGCGGCCCGCCCGTCCCGGCAGGGCCCCGCCGCCCGCCTAGGCAGGGGAACGGAGGTCTCGGGCACCTGGGGGTGGCGGAGGTGCTGGCGACCACCCAGCCCAGGGCGGGCGGGAGCCAGCAAACTTTTCGGCGCTTGGCGCCCCGCCCCAGATCCCGCAGGCCGCTCACGGGGAAGTGGCCCAGGAGGCTTCCGGGCCCGGGGACCGCGGGCCCTTGGGCATCCCACCTGCCCGCCCACGCTGCGCTAGGCGCAGCTCAGACGCAGACCGGGCCGGCCCTCCTGCCCGACAGAAGCTGGCCCGAAGCCACTGGGAGCCACCATTGAGTTGGCACGGCCCCTAAGACCCAGCCACGGCACCCTCGCCCCCACGCCACCGTCCGAGCTCAGGACCCCGCCCCAGGTGGCCGGCAGGCCCGGGGAAGCGGCCCGGGCCCTCGATCCCGCTCCCGCCCCGGGCCATGGCGAAACGGCGGAGGGGCGGCTTTTTCCGTATGGAGCTGTGGAGAGCCAGCCCGGCAGACAGGTGGCGGCGCCGGGGCTGGGCTGCAGTGGGGGCGGCCAGGTGCAGGTCGAGGGGCTCGCGGGCCGCACGGACGGCCCCCGGGTCCGCGGCCACGTCTGGTTCCCGTCAGGCCACGCCCGGAGCGTCTGGTGTGCCTCTGCCTTCCAGGGACGCCTTCTGGCCGCCTGGCCGCTCAGGCAGGCGGGGAGCGCCCCATCAGACGCTGGCTGTGGTGGGAGGGGCCTGAGGAGGTGGGGCTTGCAGCTGTGCCGGGCGGGGGCGGAGAGAGCCGCGAACGCCGCGAGCGAGCGACAAGAGGAGAAGGCGGAGCGGGAGGCAAAACGCCTGGAGCACCCGGTCTTCCCTAGAGGTCTCCCATCCAAGTTCTAACCAGGCCCGACCCTGCTTAGCTTCCGCGATCGCGGCGAGATCGGGCCCTTCTAGGCTGCTTCGGCAGTGGATGCCGGCGGGGTCGCGGGCTGCCTCTTGAGGCGCAGCTTTCGCAGGCGCTTGGGCCTTACCGTCAGCCCAGCGGCCCGCCCGTCCCGGCAGGGCCCCGCCGCCCGCCTAGGCAGGGGAACGGAGGTCTCGGGCACCTGGGGGTGGCGGAGGTGCTGGCGACCACCCAGCCCAGGGCGGGCGGGAGCCAGCAAACTTTTCGGCGCTTGGCGCCCCGCCCCAGATCCCGCAGGCCGCTCACGGGGAAGTGGCCCAGGAGGCTTCCGGGCCCGGGGACCGCGGGCCCTTGGGCATCCCACCTGCCCGCCCACGCTGCGCTAGGCGCAGCTCAGACGCAGACCGGGCCGGCCCTCCTGCCCGACAGAAGCTGGCCCGAAGCCACTGGGAGCCACCATTGAGTTGGCACGGCCCCTAAGACCCAGCCACGGCACCCTCGCCCCCACGCCACCGTCCGAGCTCAGGACCCCGCCCCAGGTGGCCGGCAGGCCCGGGGAAGCGGCCCGGGCCCTCGATCCCGCTCCCGCCCCGGGCCATGGCGAAACGGCGGAGGGGCGGCTTTTTCCGTATGGAGCTGTGGAGAGCCAGCCCGGCAGACAGGTGGCGGCGCCGGGGCTGGGCTGCAGTGGGGGCGGCCAGGTGCAGGTCGAGGGGCTCGCGGGCCGCACGGACGGCCCCCGGGTCCGCGGCCACGTCTGGTTCCCGTCAGGCCACGCCCGGAGCGTCTGGTGTGCCTCTGCCTTCCAGGGACGCCTTCTGGCCGCCTGGCCGCTCAGGCAGGCGGGGAGCGCCCCATCAGACGCTGGCTGTGGTGGGAGGGGCCTGAGGAGGTGGGGCTTGCAGCTGTGCCGGGCGGGGGCGGAGAGAGCCGCCAACGCCGCGAGCGAGCGACAAGAGGAGAAGGCGGAGCGGGAGGCAAAACGCCTGGAGCACCCGGTCTTCCCTAGAGGTCTCCCATCCAAGTTCTAACCAGGCCCGACCCTGCTTAGCTTCCGCGATCGCGGCGAGATCGGGCCCTTCTAGGCTGCTTCGGCAGTGGATGCCGGCGGGGTCGCGGGCTGCCTCTTGAGGCGCAGCTTTCGCAGGCGCTTGGGCCTTACCGTCAGCCCAGCGGCCCGCCCGTCCCGGCAGGGCCCCGCCGCCCGCCTAGGCAGGGGAACGGAGGTCTCGGGCACCTGGGGGTGGCGGAGGTGCTGGCGACCACCCAGCCCAGGGCGGGCGGGAGCCAGCAAACTTTTCGGCGCTTGGCGCCCCGCCCCAGATCCCGCAGGCCGCTCACGGGGAAGTGGCCCAGGAGGCTTCCGGGCCCGGGGACCGCGGGCCCTTGGGCATCCCACCTGCCCGCCCACGCTGCGCTAGGCGCAGCTCAGACGCAGACCGGGCCGGCCCTCCTGCCCGACAGAAGCTGGCCCGAAGCCACTGGGAGCCACCATTGAGTTGGCACGGCCCCTAAGACCCAGCCACGGCACCCTCGCCCCCACGCCACCGTCCGAGCTCAGGACCCCGCCCCAGGTGGCCGGCAGGCCCGGGGAAGCGGCCCGGGCCCTCGATCCCGCTCCCGCCCCGGGCCATGGCGAAACGGCGGAGGGGCGGCTTTTTCCGTATGGAGCTGTGGAGAGCCAGCCCGGCAGACAGGTGGCGGCGCCGGGGCTGGGCTGCAGTGGGGGGCGGCCAGGTGCAGGTCGAGGGGCTCGCGGGCCGCACGGACGGCCCCCGGGTCCGCGGCCACGTCTGGTTCCCGTCAGGCCACGCCCGGAGCGTCTGGTGTGCCTCTGCCTTCCAGGGACGCCTTCTGGCCGCCTGGCCGCTCAGGCAGGCGGGGAGCGCCCCATCAGACGCTGGCTGTGGTGGGAGGGGCCTGAGGAGGTGGGGCTTGCAGCTGTGCCGGGCGGGGGCGGAGAGAGCCGCCAACGCCGCGAGCGAGCGACAAGAGGAGAAGGCGGAGCGGGAGGCAAAACGCCTGGAGCACCCGGTCTTCCCTAGAGGTCTCCCATCCAAGTTCTAACCAGGCCCGACCCTGCTTAGCTTCCGCGATCGCGGCGAGATCGGGCCCTTCTAGGCTGCTTCGGCAGTGGATGCCGGCGGGGTCGCGGGCTGCCTCTTGAGGCGCAGCTTCGCAGGCGCTTGGGCCTTACCGTCAGCCCAGCGGCCCGCCCGTCCCGGCAGGGCCCCGCCGCCCGCCTAGGCAGGGGAACGGAGGTCTCGGGCACCTGGGGGTGGCGGAGGTGCTGGCGACCCCCCAGCCCAGGGCGGGCGGGAGCCAGCAAACTTTTCGGCGCTTGGCGCCCCGCCCCAGATCCCGCAGGCCGCTCACGGGGAAGTGGCCCAGGAGGCTTCCGGGCCCGGGGACCGCGGGCCCTTGGGCATCCCACCTGCCCGCCCACGCTGCGCTAGGCGCAGCTCAGACGCAGACCGGGCCGGCCCTCCTGCCCGACAGAAGCTGGCCCGAAGCCACTGGGAGCCACCATTGAGTTGGCACGGCCCCTAAGACCCAGCCACGGCACCCTCGCCCCCACGCCACCGTCCGAGCTCAGGACCCCGCCCCAGGTGGCCGGCAGGCCCGGGGAAGCGGCCCGGGCCCTCGATCCCGCTCCCGCCCCGGGCCATGGCGAAACGGCGGAGGGGCGGCTTTTTCCGTATGGAGCTGTGGAGAGCCAGCCCGGCAGACAGGTGGCGGCGCCGGGGCTGGGCTGCAGTGGGGGCGGCCAGGTGCAGGTCGAGGGGCTCGCGGGCCGCACGGACGGCCCCCGGGTCCGCGGCCACGTCTGGTTCCCGTCAGGCCACGCCCGGAGCGTCTGGTGTGCCTCTGCCTTCCAGGGACGCCTTCTGGCCGCCTGGCCGCTCAGGCAGGCGGGGAGCGCCCCATCAGACGCTGGCTGTGGTGGGAGGGGCCTGAGGAGGTGGGGCTTGCAGCTGTGCCGGGCGGGGGCGGAGAGAGCCGCCAACGCCGCGAGCGAGCGACAAGAGGAGAAGGCGGAGCGGGAGGCAAAACGCCTGGAGCACCCGGTCTTCCCTAGAGGTCTCCCATCCAAGTTCTAACCAGGCCCGACCCTGCTTAGCTTCCGCGATCGCGGCGAGATCGGGCCCTTCTAGGCTGCTTCGGCAGTGGATGCCGGCGGGGTCGCGGGCTGCCTCTTGAGGCGCAGCTTCGCAGGCGCTTGGGCCTTACCGTCAGCCCAGCGGCCCGCCCGTCCCGGCAGGGCCCCGCCGCCCGCCTAGGCAGGGGAACGGAGGTCTCGGGCACCTGGGGGTGGCGGAGGTGCTGGCGACCACCCAGCCCAGGGCGGGCGGGAGCCAGCAAACTTTTCGGCGCTTGGCGCCCCGCCCCAGATCCCGCAGGCCGCTCACGGGGAAGTGGCCCAGGAGGCTTCCGGGCCCGGGGACCGCGGGCCCTTGGGCATCCCACCTGCCCGCCCACGCTGCGCTAGGCGCAGCTCAGACGCAGACCGGGCCGGCCCTCCTGCCCGACAGAAGCTGGCCCGAAGCCACTGGGAGCCACCATTGAGTTGGCACGGCCCCTAAGACCCAGCCACGGCACCCTCGCCCCCACGCCACCGTCCGAGCTCAGGACCCCGCCCCAGGTGGCCGGCAGGCCCGGGGAAGCGGCCCGGGCCCTCGATCCCGCTCCCGCCCCGGGCCATGGCGAAACGGCGGAGGGGCGGCTTTTTCCGTATGGAGCTGTGGAGAGCCAGCCCGGCAGACAGGTGGCGGCGCCGGGGCTGGGCTGCAGTGGGGGCGGCCAGGTGCAGGTCGAGGGGCTCGCGGGCCGCACGGACGGCCCCCGGGTCCGCGGCCACGTCTGGTTCCCGTCAGGCCACGCCCGGAGCGTCTGGTGTGCCTCTGCCTTCCAGGGACGCCTTCTGGCCGCCTGGCCGCTCAGGCAGGCGGGGAGCGCCCCATCAGACGCTGGCTGTGGTGGGAGGGGCCTGAGGAGGTGGGGCTTGCAGCTGTGCCGGGCGGGGGCGGAGAGAGCCGCGAACGCCGCGAGCGACAAGAGGAGAAGGCGGAGCGGGAGGCAAAACGCCTGGAGCACCCGGTCTTCCCTAGAGGTCTCCCATCCAAGTTCTAACCAGGCCCGACCCTGCTTAGCTTCCGCGATCGCGGCGAGATCGGGCCCTTCTAGGCTGCTTCGGCAGTGGATGCCGGCGGGGTCGCGGGCTGCCTCTTGAGGCGCAGCTTCGCAGGCGCTTGGGCCTTACCGTCAGCCCAGCGGCCCGCCCGTCCCGGCAGGGCCCCGCCGCCCGCCTAGGCAGGGGAACGGAGGTCTCGGGCACCTGGGGGTGGCGGAGGTGCTGGCGACCCCCCAGCCCAGGGCGGGCGGGAGCCAGCAAACTTTTCGGCGCTTGGCGCCCCGCCCCAGATCCCGCAGGCCGCTCACGGGGAAGTGGCCCAGGAGGCTTCCGGGCCCGGGGACCGCGGGCCCTTGGGCATCCCACCTGCCCGCCCACGCTGCGCTAGGCGCAGCTCAGACGCAGACCGGGCCGGCCCTCCTGCCCGACAGAAGCTGGCCCGAAGCCACTGGGAGCCACCATTGAGTTGGCACGGCCCCTAAGACCCAGCCACGGCACCCTCGCCCCCACGCCACCGTCCGAGCTCAGGACCCCGCCCCAGGTGGCCGGCAGGCCCGGGGAAGCGGCCCGGGCCCTCGATCCCGCTCCCGCCCCGGGCCATGGCGAAACGGCGGAGGGGCGGCTTTTTCCGTATGGAGCTGTGGAGAGCCAGCCCGGCAGACAGGTGGCGGCGCCGGGGCTGGGCTGCAGTGGGGGCGGCCAGGTGCAGGTCGAGGGGCTCGCGGGCCGCACGGACGGCCCCCGGGTCCGCGGCCACGTCTGGTTCCCGTCAGGCCACGCCCGGAGCGTCTGGTGTGCCTCTGCCTTCCAGGGACGCCTTCTGGCCGCCTGGCCGCTCAGGCAGGCGGGGAGCGCCCCATCAGACGCTGGCTGTGGTGGGAGGGGCCTGAGGAGGTGGGGCTTGCAGCTGTGCCGGGCGGGGGCGGAGAGAGCCGCGAACGCCGCGAGCGAGCGACAAGAGGAGAAGGCGGAGCGGGAGGCAAAACGCCTGGAGCACCCGGTCTTCCCTAGAGGTCTCCCATCCAAGTTCTAACCAGGCCCGACCCTGCTTAGCTTCCGCGATCGCGGCGAGATCGGGCCCTTCTAGGCTGCTTCGGCAGTGGATGCCGGCGGGGTCGCGGGCTGCCTCTTGAGGCGCAGCTTTCGCAGGCGCTTGGGCCTTACCGTCAGCCCAGCGGCCCGCCCGTCCCGGCAGGGCCCCGCCGCCCGCCTAGGCAGGGGAACGGAGGTCTCGGGCACCTGGGGGTGGCGGAGGTGCTGGCGACCACCCAGCCCAGGGCGGGCGGGAGCCAGCAAACTTTTCGGCGCTTGGCGCCCCGCCCCAGATCCCGCAGGCCGCTCACGGGGAAGTGGCCCAGGAGGCTTCCGGGCCCGGGGACCGCGGGCCCTTGGGCATCCCACCTGCCCGCCCACGCTGCGCTAGGCGCAGCTCAGACGCAGACCGGGCCGGCCCTCCTGCCCGACAGAAGCTGGCCCGAAGCCACTGGGGGCCACCATTGAGTTGGCACGGCCCCTAAGACCCAGCCACGGCACCCTCGCCCCCACGCCACCGTCCGAGCTCAGGACCCCGCCCCAGGTGGCCGGCAGGCCCGGGGAAGCGGCCCGGGCCCTCGATCCCGCTCCCGCCCCGGGCCATGGCGAAACGGCGGAGGGGCGGCTTTTTCCGTATGGAGCTGTGGAGAGCCAGCCCGGCAGACAGGTGGCGGCGCCGGGGCTGGGCTGCAGTGGGGGCGGCCAGGTGCAGGTCGAGGGGCTCGCGGGCCGCACGGACGGCCCCCGGGTCCGCGGCCACGTCTGGTTCCCGTCAGGCCACGCCCGGAGCGTCTGGTGTGCCTCTGCCTTCCAGGGACGCCTTCTGGCCGCCTGGCCGCTCAGGCAGGCGGGGAGCGCCCCATCAGACGCTGGCTGTGGTGGGAGGGGCCTGAGGAGGTGGGGCTTGCAGCTGTGCCGGGCGGGGGCGGAGAGAGCCGCCAACGCCGCGAGCGAGCGACAAGAGGAGAAGGCGGAGCGGGAGGCAAAACGCCTGGAGCACCCGGTCTTCCCTAGAGGTCTCCCATCCAAGTTCTAACCAGGCCCGACCCTGCTTAGCTTCCGCGATCGCGGCGAGATCGGGCCCTTCTAGGCTGCTTCGGCAGTGGATGCCGGCGGGGTCGCGGGCTGCCTCTTGAGGCGCAGCTTTCGCAGGCGCTTGGGCCTTACCGTCAGCCCAGCGGCCCGCCCGTCCCGGCAGGGCCCCGCCGCCCGCCTAGGCAGGGGAACGGAGGTCTCGGGCACCTGGGGGTGGCGGAGGTGCTGGCGACCACCCAGCCCAGGGCGGGCGGGAGCCAGCAAACTTTTCGGCGCTTGGCGCCCCGCCCCAGATCCCGCAGGCCGCTCACGGGGAAGTGGCCCAGGAGGCTTCCGGGCCCGGGGACCGCGGGCCCTTGGGCATCCCACCTGCCTGCCCACGCTGCGCTAGGCGCAGCTCAGACGCAGACCGGGCCGGCCCTCCTGCCCGACAGAAGCTGGCCCGAAGCCACTGGGAGCCACCATTGAGTTGGCACGGCCCCTAAGACCCAGCCACGGCACCCTCGCCCCCACGCCACCGTCCGAGCTCAGGACCCCGCCCCAGGTGGCCGGCAGGCCCGGGGAAGCGGCCCGGGCCCTCGATCCCGCTCCCGCCCCGGGCCATGGCGAAACGGCGGAGGGGCGGCTTTTTCCGTATGGAGCTGTGGAGAGCCAGCCCGGCAGACAGGTGGCGGCGCCGGGGCTGGGCTGCAGTGGGGGCGGCCAGGTGCAGGTCGAGGGGCTCGCGGGCCGCACGGACGGCCCCCGGGTCCGCGGCCACGTCTGGTTCCCGTCAGGCCACGCCCGGAGCGTCTGGTGTGCCTCTGCCTTCCAGGGACGCCTTCTGGCCGCCTGGCCGCTCAGGCAGGCGGGGAGCGCCCCATCAGACGCTGGCTGTGGTGGGAGGGGCCTGAGGAGGTGGGGCTTGCAGCTGTGCCGGGCGGGGGCGGAGAGAGCCGCCAACGCCGCGAGCGAGCGACAAGAGGAGAAGGCGGAGCGGGAGGCAAAACGCCTGGAGCACCCGGTCTTCCCTAGAGGTCTCCCATCCAAGTTCTAACCAGGCCCGACCCTGCTTAGCTTCCGCGATCGCGGCGAGATCGGGCCCTTCTAGGCTGCTTCGGCAGTGGATGCCGGCGGGGTCGCGGGCTGCCTCTTGAGGCGCAGCTTCGCAGGCGCTTGGGCCTTACCGTCAGCCCAGCGGCCCGCCCGTCCCGGCAGGGCCCCGCCGCCCGCCTAGGCAGGGGAACGGAGGTCTCGGGCACCTGGGGGTGGCGGAGGTGCTGGCGACCACCCAGCCCAGGGCGGGCGGGAGCCAGCAAACTTTTCGGCGCTTGGCGCCCCGCCCCAGATCCCGCAGGCCGCTCACGGGGAAGTGGCCCAGGAGGCTTCCGGGCCCGGGGACCGCGGGCCCTTGGGCATCCCACCTGCCCGCCCACGCTGCGCTAGGCGCAGCTCAGACGCAGACCGGGCCGGCCCTCCTGCCCGACAGAAGCTGGCCCGAAGCCACTGGGAGCCACCATTGAGTTGGCACGGCCCCTAAGACCCAGCCACGGCACCCTCGCCCCCACGCCACCGTCCGAGCTCAGGACCCCGCCCCAGGTGGCCGGCAGGCCCGGGGAAGCGGCCCGGGCCCTCGATCCCGCTCCCGCCCCGGGCCATGGCGAAACGGCGGAGGGGCGGCTTTTTCCGTATGGAGCTGTGGAGAGCCAGCCCGGCAGACAGGTGGCGGCGCCGGGGCTGGGCTGCAGTGGGGGCGGCCAGGTGCAGGTCGAGGGGCTCGCGGGCCGCACGGACGGCCCCCGGGTCCGCGGCCACGTCTGGTTCCCGTCAGGCCACGCCCGGAGCGTCTGGTGTGCCTCTGCCTTCCAGGGACGCCTTCTGGCCGCCTGGCCGCTCAGGCAGGCGGGGAGCGCCCCATCAGACGCTGGCTGTGGTGGGAGGGGCCTGAGGAGGTGGGGCTTGCAGCTGTGCCGGGCGGGGGCGGAGAGAGCCGCGAACGCCGCGAGCGAGCGACAAGAGGAGAAGGCGGAGCGGGAGGCAAAACGCCTGGAGCACCCGGTCTTCCCTAGAGGTCTCCCATCCAAGTTCTAACCAGGCCCGACCCTGCTTAGCTTCCGCGATCGCGGCGAGATCGGGCCCTTCTAGGCTGCTTCGGCAGTGGATGCCGGCGGGGTCGCGGGCTGCCTCTTGAGGCGCAGCTTTCGCAGGCGCTTGGGCCTTACCGTCAGCCCAGCGGCCCGCCCGTCCCGGCAGGGCCCCGCCGCCCGCCTAGGCAGGGGAACGGAGGTCTCGGGCACCTGGGGGTGGCGGAGGTGCTGGCGACCACCCAGCCCAGGGCGGGCGGGAGCCAGCAAACTTTTCGGCGCTTGGCGCCCCGCCCCAGATCCCGCAGGCCGCTCACGGGGAAGTGGCCCAGGAGGCTTCCGGGCCCGGGGACCGCGGGCCCTTGGGCATCCCACCTGCCCGCCCACGCTGCGCTAGGCGCAGCTCAGACGCAGACCGGGCCGGCCCTCCTGCCCGACAGAAGCTGGCCCGAAGCCACTGGGAGCCACCATTGAGTTGGCACGGCCCCTAAGACCCAGCCACGGCACCCTCGCCCCCACGCCACCGTCCGAGCTCAGGACCCCGCCCCAGGTGGCCGGCAGGCCCGGGGAAGCGGCCCGGGCCCTCGATCCCGCTCCCGCCCCGGGCCATGGCGAAACGGCGGAGGGGCGGCTTTTTCCGTATGGAGCTGTGGAGAGCCAGCCCGGCAGACAGGTGGCGGCGCCGGGGCTGGGCTGCAGTGGGGGCGGCCAGGTGCAGGTCGAGGGGCTCGCGGGCCGCACGGACGGCCCCCGGGTCCGCGGCCACGTCTGGTTCCCGTCAGGCCACGCCCGGAGCGTCTGGTGTGCCTCTGCCTTCCAGGGACGCCTTCTGGCCGCCTGGCCGCTCAGGCAGGCGGGGAGCGCCCCATCAGACGCTGGCTGTGGTGGGAGGGGCCTGAGGAGGTGGGGCTTGCAGCTGTGCCGGGCGGGGGCGGAGAGAGCCGCCAACGCCGCGAGCGAGCGACAAGAGGAGAAGGCGGAGCGGGAGGCAAAACGCCTGGAGCACCCGGTCTTCCCTAGAGGTCTCCCATCCAAGTTCTAACCAGGCCCGACCCTGCTTAGCTTCCGCGATCGCGGCGAGATCGGGCCCTTCTAGGCTGCTTCGGCAGTGGATGCCGGCGGGGTCGCGGGCTGCCTCTTGAGGCGCAGCTTTCGCAGGCGCTTGGGCCTTACCGTCAGCCCAGCGGCCCGCCCGTCCCGGCAGGGCCCCGCCGCCCGCCTAGGCAGGGGAACGGAGGTCTCGGGCACCTGGGGGTGGCGGAGGTGCTGGCGACCACCCAGCCCAGGGCGGGCGGGAGCCAGCAAACTTTTCGGCGCTTGGCGCCCCGCCCCAGATCCCGCAGGCCGCTCACGGGGAAGTGGCCCAGGAGGCTTCCGGGCCCGGGGACCGCGGGCCCTTGGGCATCCCACCTGCCCGCCCACGCTGCGCTAGGCGCAGCTCAGACGCAGACCGGGCCGGCCCTCCTGCCCGACAGAAGCTGGCCCGAAGCCACTGGGAGCCACCATTGAGTTGGCACGGCCCCTAAGACCCAGCCACGGCACCCTCGCCCCCACGCCACCGTCCGAGCTCAGGACCCCGCCCCAGGTGGCCGGCAGGCCCGGGGAAGCGGCCCGGGCCCTCGATCCCGCTCCCGCCCCGGGCCATGGCGAAACGGCGGAGGGGCGGCTTTTTCCGTATGGAGCTGTGGAGAGCCAGCCCGGCAGACAGGTGGCGGCGCCGGGGCTGGGCTGCAGTGGGGGGCGGCCAGGTGCAGGTCGAGGGGCTCGCGGGCCGCACGGACGGCCCCCGGGTCCGCGGCCACGTCTGGTTCCCGTCAGGCCACGCCCGGAGCGTCTGGTGTGCCTCTGCCTTCCAGGGACGCCTTCTGGCCGCCTGGCCGCTCAGGCAGGCGGGGAGCGCCCCATCAGACGCTGGCTGTGGTGGGAGGGGCCTGAGGAGGTGGGGCTTGCAGCTGTGCCGGGCGGGGGCGGAGAGAGCCGCCAACGCCGCGAGCGAGCGACAAGAGGAGAAGGCGGAGCGGGAGGCAAAACGCCTGGAGCACCCGGTCTTCCCTAGAGGTCTCCCATCCAAGTTCTAACCAGGCCCGACCCTGCTTAGCTTCCGCGATCGCGGCGAGATCGGGCCCTTCTAGGCTGCTTCGGCAGTGGATGCCGGCGGGGTCGCGGGCTGCCTCTTGAGGCGCAGCTTCGCAGGCGCTTGGGCCTTACCGTCAGCCCAGCGGCCCGCCCGTCCCGGCAGGGCCCCGCCGCCCGCCTAGGCAGGGGAACGGAGGTCTCGGGCACCTGGGGGTGGCGGAGGTGCTGGCGACCCCCCAGCCCAGGGCGGGCGGGAGCCAGCAAACTTTTCGGCGCTTGGCGCCCCGCCCCAGATCCCGCAGGCCGCTCACGGGGAAGTGGCCCAGGAGGCTTCCGGGCCCGGGGACCGCGGGCCCTTGGGCATCCCACCTGCCCGCCCACGCTGCGCTAGGCGCAGCTCAGACGCAGACCGGGCCGGCCCTCCTGCCCGACAGAAGCTGGCCCGAAGCCACTGGGAGCCACCATTGAGTTGGCACGGCCCCTAAGACCCAGCCACGGCACCCTCGCCCCCACGCCACCGTCCGAGCTCAGGACCCCGCCCCAGGTGGCCGGCAGGCCCGGGGAAGCGGCCCGGGCCCTCGATCCCGCTCCCGCCCCGGGCCATGGCGAAACGGCGGAGGGGCGGCTTTTTCCGTATGGAGCTGTGGAGAGCCAGCCCGGCAGACAGGTGGCGGCGCCGGGGCTGGGCTGCAGTGGGGGCGGCCAGGTGCAGGTCGAGGGGCTCGCGGGCCGCACGGACGGCCCCCGGGTCCGCGGCCACGTCTGGTTCCCGTCAGGCCACGCCCGGAGCGTCTGGTGTGCCTCTGCCTTCCAGGGACGCCTTCTGGCCGCCTGGCCGCTCAGGCAGGCGGGGAGCGCCCCATCAGACGCTGGCTGTGGTGGGAGGGGCCTGAGGAGGTGGGGCTTGCAGCTGTGCCGGGCGGGGGCGGAGAGAGCCGCCAACGCCGCGAGCGAGCGACAAGAGGAGAAGGCGGAGCGGGAGGCAAAACGCCTGGAGCACCCGGTCTTCCCTAGAGGTCTCCCATCCAAGTTCTAACCAGGCCCGACCCTGCTTAGCTTCCGCGATCGCGGCGAGATCGGGCCCTTCTAGGCTGCTTCGGCAGTGGATGCCGGCGGGGTCGCGGGCTGCCTCTTGAGGCGCAGCTTTCGCAGGCGCTTGGGCCTTGCCGTCAGCCCAGCGGCCCGCCCGTCCCGGCAGGGCCCCGCCGCCCGCCTAGGCAGGGGAACGGAGGTCTCGGGCACCTGGGGGTGGCGGAGGTGCTGGCGACCCCCCAGCCCAGGGCGGGCGGGAGCCAGCAAACTTTTCGGCGCTTGGCGCCCCGCCCCAGATCCCGCAGGCCGCTCACGGGGAAGTGGCCCAGGAGGCTTCCGGGCCCGGGGACCGCGGGCCCTTGGGCATCCCACCTGCCCGCCCACGCTGCGCTAGGCGCAGCTCAGACGCAGACCGGGCCGGCCCTCCTGCCCGACAGAAGCTGGCCCGAAGCCACTGGGAGCCACCATTGAGTTGGCACGGCCCCTAAGACCCAGCCACGGCACCCTCGCCCCCACGCCACCGTCCGAGCTCAGGACCCCGCCCCAGGTGGCCGGCAGGCCCGGGGAAGCGGCCCGGGCCCTCGATCCCGCTCCCGCCCCGGGCCATGGCGAAACGGCGGAGGGGCGGCTTTTTCCGTATGGAGCTGTGGAGAGCCAGCCCGGCAGACAGGTGGCGGCGCCGGGGCTGGGCTGCAGTGGGGGCGGCCAGGTGCAGGTCGAGGGGCTCGCGGGCCGCACGGACGGCCCCCGGGTCCGCGGCCACGTCTGGTTCCCGTCAGGCCACGCCCAGAGCGTCTGGTGTGCCTCTGCCTTCCAGGGACGCCTTCTGGCCGCCTGGCCGCTCAGGCAGGCGGGGAGCGCCCCATCAGACGCTGGCTGTGGTGGGAGGGGCCTGAGGAGGTGGGGCTTGCAGCTGTGCCGGGCGGGGGCGGAGAGAGCCGCCAACGCCGCGAGCGACAAGAGGAGAAGGCGGAGCGGGAGGCAAAACGCCTGGAGCACCCGGTCTTCCCTAGAGGTCTCCCATCCAAGTTCTAACCAGGCCCGACCCTGCTTAGCTTCCGCGATCGCGGCGAGATCGGGCCCTTCTAGGCTGCTTCGGCAGTGGATGCCGGCGGGGTCGCGGGCTGCCTCTTGAGGCGCAGCTTCGCAGGCGCTTGGGCCTTACCGTCAGCCCAGCGGCCCGCCCGTCCCGGCAGGGCCCCGCCGCCCGCCTAGGCAGGGGAACGGAGGTCTCGGGCACCTGGGGGTGGCGGAGGTGCTGGCGACCACCCAGCCCAGGGCGGGCGGGAGCCAGCAAACTTTTCGGCGCTTGGCGCCCCGCCCCAGATCCCGCAGGCCGCTCACGGGGAAGTGGCCCAGGAGGCTTCCGGGCCCGGGGACCGCGGGCCCTTGGGCATCCCACCTGCCCGCCCACGCTGCGCTAGGCGCAGCTCAGACGCAGACCGGGCCGGCCCTCCTGCCCGACAGAAGCTGGCCCGAAGCCACTGGGAGCCACCATTGAGTTGGCACGGCCCCTAAGACCCAGCCACGCCACCCTCGCCCCCACGCCACCGTCCGAGCTCAGGACCCCGCCCCAGGTGGCCGGCAGGCCCGGGGAAGCGGCCCGGGCCCTCGATCCCGCTCCCGCCCCGGGCCATGGCGAAACGGCGGAGGGGCGGCTTTTTCCGTATGGAGCTGTGGAGAGCCAGCCCGGCAGACAGGTGGCGGCGCCGGGGCTGGGCTGCAGTGGGGGGCGGCCAGGTGCAGGTCGAGGGGCTCGCGGGCCGCACGGACGGCCCCCGGGTCCGCGGCCACGTCTGGTTCCCGTCAGGCCACGCCCGGAGCGTCTGGTGTGCCTCTGCCTTCCAGGGACGCCTTCTGGCCGCCTGGCCGCTCAGGCAGGCGGGGAGCGCCCCATCAGACGCTGGCTGTGGTGGGAGGGGCCTGAGGAGGTGGGGCTTGCAGCTGTGCCGGGCGGGGGCGGAGAGAGCCGCCAACGCCGCGAGCGACAAGAGGAGAAGGCGGAGCGGGAGGCAAAACGCCTGGAGCACCCGGTCTTCCCTAGAGGTCTCCCATCCAAGTTCTAACCAGGCCCGACCCTGCTTAGCTTCCGCGATCGCGGCGAGATCGGGCCCTTCTAGGCTGCTTCGGCAGTGGATGCCGGCGGGGTCGCGGGCTGCCTCTTGAGGCGCAGCTTCGCAGGCGCTTGGGCCTTACCGTCAGCCCAGCGGCCCGCCCGTCCCGGCAGGGCCCCGCCGCCCGCCTAGGCAGGGGAACGGAGGTCTCGGGCACCTGGGGGTGGCGGAGGTGCTGGCGACCACCCAGCCCAGGGCGGGCGGGAGCCAGCAAACTTTTCGGCGCTTGGCGCCCCGCCCCAGATCCCGCAGGCCGCTCACGGGGAAGTGGCCCAGGAGGCTTCCGGGCCCGGGGACCGCGGGCCCTTGGGCATCCCACCTGCCCGCCCACGCTGCGCTAGGCGCAGCTCAGACGCAGACCGGGCCGGCCCTCCTGCCCGACAGAAGCTGGCCCGAAGCCACTGGGAGCCACCATTGAGTTGGCACGGCCCCTAAGACCCAGCCACGCCACCCTCGCCCCCACGCCACCGTCCGAGCTCAGGACCCCGCCCCAGGTGGCCGGCAGGCCCGGGGAAGCGGCCCGGGCCCTCGATCCCGCTCCCGCCCCGGGCCATGGCGAAACGGCGGAGGGGCGGCTTTTTCCGTATGGAGCTGTGGAGAGCCAGCCCGGCAGACAGGTGGCGGCGCCGGGGCTGGGCTGCAGTGGGGGGCGGCCAGGTGCAGGTCGAGGGGCTCGCGGGCCGCACGGACGGCCCCCGGGTCCGCGGCCACGTCTGGTTCCCGTCAGGCCACGCCCGGAGCGTCTGGTGTGCCTCTGCCTTCCAGGGACGCCTTCTGGCCGCCTGGCCGCTCAGGCAGGCGGGGAGCGCCCCATCAGACGCTGGCTGTGGTGGGAGGGGCCTGAGGAGGTGGGGCTTGCAGCTGTGCCGGGCGGGGGCGGAGAGAGCCGCCAACGCCGCGAGCGACAAGAGGAGAAGGCGGAGCGGGAGGCAAAACGCCTGGAGCACCCGGTCTTCCCTAGAGGTCTCCCATCCAAGTTCTAACCAGGCCCGACCCTGCTTAGCTTCCGCGATCGCGGCGAGATCGGGCCCTTCTAGGCTGCTTCGGCAGTGGATGCCGGCGGGGTCGCGGGCTGCCTCTTGAGGCGCAGCTTCGCAGGCGCTTGGGCCTTACCGTCAGCCCAGCGGCCCGCCCGTCCCGGCAGGGCCCCGCCGCCCGCCTAGGCAGGGGAACGGAGGTCTCGGGCACCTGGGGGTGGCGGAGGTGCTGGCGACCACCCAGCCCAGGGCGGGCGGGAGCCAGCAAACTTTTCGGCGCTTGGCGCCCCGCCCCAGATCCCGCAGGCCGCTCACGGGGAAGTGGCCCAGGAGGCTTCCGGGCCCGGGGACCGCGGGCCCTTGGGCATCCCACCTGCCCGCCCACGCTGCGCTAGGCGCAGCTCAGACGCAGACCGGGCCGGCCCTCCTGCCCGACAGAAGCTGGCCCGAAGCCACTGGGAGCCACCATTGAGTTGGCACGGCCCCTAAGACCCAGCCACGCCACCCTCGCCCCCACGCCACCGTCCGAGCTCAGGACCCCGCCCCAGGTGGCCGGCAGGCCCGGGGAAGCGGCCCGGGCCCTCGATCCCGCTCCCGCCCCGGGCCATGGCGAAACGGCGGAGGGGCGGCTTTTTCCGTATGGAGCTGTGGAGAGCCAGCCCGGCAGACAGGTGGCGGCGCCGGGGCTGGGCTGCAGTGGGGGGCGGCCAGGTGCAGGTCGAGGGGCTCGCGGGCCGCACGGACGGCCCCCGGGTCCGCGGCCACGTCTGGTTCCCGTCAGGCCACGCCCGGAGCGTCTGGTGTGCCTCTGCCTTCCAGGGACGCCTTCTGGCCGCCTGGCCGCTCAGGCAGGCGGGGAGCGCCCCATCAGACGCTGGCTGTGGTGGGAGGGGCCTGAGGAGGTGGGGCTTGCAGCTGTGCCGGGCGGGGGCGGAGAGAGCCGCGAACGCCGCGAGCGACAAGAGGAGAAGGCGGAGCGGGAGGCAAAACGCCTGGAGCACCCGGTCTTCCCTAGAGGTCTCCCATCCAAGTTCTAACCAGGCCCGACCCTGCTTAGCTTCCGCGATCGCGGCGAGATCGGGCCCTTCTAGGCTGCTTCGGCAGTGGATGCCGGCGGGGTCGCGGGCTGCCTCTTGAGGCGCAGCTTCGCAGGCGCTTGGGCCTTACCGTCAGCCCAGCGGCCCGCCCGTCCCGGCAGGGCCCCGCCGCCCGCCTAGGCAGGGGAACGGAGGTCTCGGGCACCTGGGGGTGGCGGAGGTGCTGGCGACCACCCAGCCCAGGGCGGGCGGGAGCCAGCAAACTTTTCGGCGCTTGGCGCCCCGCCCCAGATCCCGCAGGCCGCTCACGGGGAAGTGGCCCAGGAGGCTTCCGGGCCCGGGGACCGCGGGCCCTTGGGCATCCCACCTGCCCGCCCACGCTGCGCTAGGCGCAGCTCAGACGCAGACCGGGCCGGCCCTCCTGCCCGACAGAAGCTGGCCCGAAGCCACTGGGAGCCACCATTGAGTTGGCACGGCCCCTAAGACCCAGCCACGCCACCCTCGCCCCCACGCCACCGTCCGAGCTCAGGACCCCGCCCCAGGTGGCCGGCAGGCCCGGGGAAGCGGCCCGGGCCCTCGATCCCGCTCCCGCCCCGGGCCATGGCGAAACGGCGGAGGGGCGGCTTTTTCCGTATGGAGCTGTGGAGAGCCAGCCCGGCAGACAGGTGGCGGCGCCGGGGCTGGGCTGCAGTGGGGGTGGGCCAGGTGCAGGTCGAGGGGCTCGCGGGCCGCACGGACGGCCCCCGGGTCCGCGGCCACGTCTGGTTCCCGTCAGGCCACGCCCGGAGCGTCTGGTGTGCCTCTGCCTTCCAGGGACACCTTCTGGCCGCCTGGCCGCTCAGGCAGGCGGGGAGCGCCCCATCAGACGCTGGCTGTGGTGGGAGGGGCCTGAGGAGGTGGGGCTTGCAGCTGTGCCGGGCGGGGGCGGAGAGAGCCGCGAACGCCGCGAGCGACAAGAGGAGAAGGCGGAGCGGGAGGCAAAACGCCTGGAGCACCCGGTCTTCCCTAGAGGTCTCCCATCCAAGTTCTAACCAGGCCCGACCCTGCTTAGCTTCCGCGATCGCGGCGAGATCGGGCCCTTCTAGGCTGCTTCGGCAGTGGATGCCGGCGGGGTCGCGGGCTGCCTCTTGAGGCGCAGCTTCGCAGGCGCTTGGGCCTTACCGTCAGCCCAGCGGCCCGCCCGTCCCGGCAGGGCCCCGCCGCCCGCCTAGGCAGGGGAACGGAGGTCTCGGGCACCTGGGGGTGGCGGAGGTGCTGGCGACCACCCAGCCCAGGGCGGGCGGGAGCCAGCAAACTTTTCGGCGCTTGGCGCCCCGCCCCAGATCCCGCAGGCCGCTCACGGGGAAGTGGCCCAGGAGGCTTCCGGGCCCGGGGACCGCGGGCCCTTGGGCATCCCACCTGCCCGCCCACGCTGCGCTAGGCGCAGCTCAGACGCAGACCGGGCCGGCCCTCCTGCCCGACAGAAGCTGGCCCGAAGCCACTGGGAGCCACCATTGAGTTGGCACGGCCCCTAAGACCCAGCCACGCCACCCTCGCCCCCACGCCACCGTCCGAGCTCAGGACCCCGCCCCAGGTGGCCGGCAGGCCCGGGGAAGCGGCCCGGGCCCTCGATCCCGCTCCCGCCCCGGGCCATGGCGAAACGGCGGAGGGGCGGCTTTTTCCGTATGGAGCTGTGGAGAGCCAGCCCGGCAGACAGGTGGCGGCGCCGGGGCTGGGCTGCAGTGGGGGGCGGCCAGGTGCAGGTCGAGGGGCTCGCGGGCCGCACGGACGGCCCCCGGGTCCGCGGCCACGTCTGGTTCCCGTCAGGCCACGCCCGGAGCGTCTGGTGTGCCTCTGCCTTCCAGGGACGCCTTCTGGCCGCCTGGCCGCTCAGGCAGGCGGGGAGCGCCCCATCAGACGCTGGCTGTGGTGGGAGGGGCCTGAGGAGGTGGGGCTTGCAGCTGTGCCGGGCGGGGGCGGAGAGAGCCGCCAACGCCGCGAGCGACAAGAGGAGAAGGCGGAGCGGGAGGCAAAACGCCTGGAGCACCCGGTCTTCCCTAGAGGTCTCCCATCCAAGTTCTAACCAGGCCCGACCCTGCTTAGCTTCCGCGATCGCGGCGAGATCGGGCCCTTCTAGGCTGCTTCGGCAGTGGATGCCGGCGGGGTCGCGGGCTGCCTCTTGAGGCGCAGCTTCGCAGGCGCTTGGGCCTTACCGTCAGCCCAGCGGCCCGCCCGTCCCGGCAGGGCCCCGCCGCCCGCCTAGGCAGGGGAACGGAGGTCTCGGGCACCTGGGGGTGGCGGAGGTGCTGGCGACCACCCAGCCCAGGGCGGGCGGGAGCCAGCAAACTTTTCGGCGCTTGGCGCCCCGCCCCAGATCCCGCAGGCCGCTCACGGGGAAGTGGCCCAGGAGGCTTCCGGGCCCGGGGACCGCGGGCCCTTGGGCATCCCACCTGCCCGCCCACGCTGCGCTAGGCGCAGCTCAGACGCAGACCGGGCCGGCCCTCCTGCCCGACAGAAGCTGGCCCGAAGCCACTGGGAGCCACCATTGAGTTGGCACGGCCCCTAAGACCCAGCCACGGCACCCTCGCCCCCACGCCACCGTCCGAGCTCAGGACCCCGCCCCAGGTGGCCGGCAGGCCCGGGGAAGCGGCCCGGGCCCTCGATCCCGCTCCCGCCCCGGGCCATGGCGAAACGGCGGAGGGGCGGCTTTTTCCGTATGGAGCTGTGGAGAGCCAGCCCGGCAGACAGGTGGCGGCGCCGGGGCTGGGCTGCAGTGGGGGGCGGCCAGGTGCAGGTCGAGGGGCTCGCGGGCCGCACGGACGGCCCCCGGGTCCGCGGCCACGTCTGGTTCCCGTCAGGCCACGCCCGGAGCGTCTGGTGTGCCTCTGCCTTCCAGGGACGCCTTCTGGCCGCCTGGCCGCTCAGGCAGGCGGGGAGCGCCCCATCAGACGCTGGCTGTGGTGGGAGGGGCCTGAGGAGGTGGGGCTTGCAGCTGTGCCGGGCGGGGGCGGAGAGAGCCGCCAACGCCGCGAGCGACAAGAGGAGAAGGCGGAGCGGGAGGCAAAACGCCTGGAGCACCCGGTCTTCCCTAGAGGTCTCCCATCCAAGTTCTAACCAGGCCCGACCCTGCTTAGCTTCCGCGATCGCGGCGAGATCGGGCCCTTCTAGGCTGCTTCGGCAGTGGATGCCGGCGGGGTCGCGGGCTGCCTCTTGAGGCGCAGCTTCGCAGGCGCTTGGGCCTTACCGTCAGCCCAGCGGCCCGCCCGTCCCGGCAGGGCCCCGCCGCCCGCCTAGGCAGGGGAACGGAGGTCTCGGGCACCTGGGGGTGGCGGAGGTGCTGGCGACCACCCAGCCCAGGGCGGGCGGGAGCCAGCAAACTTTTCGGCGCTTGGCGCCCCGCCCCAGATCCCGCAGGCCGCTCACGGGGAAGTGGCCCAGGAGGCTTCCGGGCCCGGGGACCGCGGGCCCTTGGGCATCCCACCTGCCCGCCCACGCTGCGCTAGGCGCAGCTCAGACGCAGACCGGGCCGGCCCTCCTGCCCGACAGAAGCTGGCCCGAAGCCACTGGGAGCCACCATTGAGTTGGCACGGCCCCTAAGACCCAGCCACGCCACCCTCGCCCCCACGCCACCGTCCGAGCTCAGGACCCCGCCCCAGGTGGCCGGCAGGCCCGGGGAAGCGGCCCGGGCCCTCGATCCCGCTCCCGCCCCGGGCCATGGCGAAACGGCGGAGGGGCGGCTTTTTCCGTATGGAGCTGTGGAGAGCCAGCCCGGCAGACAGGTGGCGGCGCCGGGGCTGGGCTGCAGTGGGGGGCGGCCAGGTGCAGGTCGAGGGGCTCGCGGGCCGCACGGACGGCCCCCGGGTCCGCGGCCACGTCTGGTTCCCGTCAGGCCACGCCCGGAGCGTCTGGTGTGCCTCTGCCTTCCAGGGACGCCTTCTGGCCGCCTGGCCGCTCAGGCAGGCGGGGAGCGCCCCATCAGACGCTGGCTGTGGTGGGAGGGGCCTGAGGAGGTGGGGCTTGCAGCTGTGCCGGGCGGGGGCGGAGAGAGCCGCGAACGCCGCGAGCGACAAGAGGAGAAGGCGGAGCGGGAGGCAAAACGCCTGGAGCACCCGGTCTTCCCTAGAGGTCTCCCATCCAAGTTCTAACCAGGCCCGACCCTGCTTAGCTTCCGCGATCGCGGCGAGATCGGGCCCTTCTAGGCTGCTTCGGCAGTGGATGCCGGCGGGGTCGCGGGCTGCCTCTTGAGGCGCAGCTTCGCAGGCGCTTGGGCCTTACCGTCAGCCCAGCGGCCCGCCCGTCCCGGCAGGGCCCCGCCGCCCGCCTAGGCAGGGGAACGGAGGTCTCGGGCACCTGGGGGTGGCGGAGGTGCTGGCGACCACCCAGCCCAGGGCGGGCGGGAGCCAGCAAACTTTTCGGCGCTTGGCGCCCCGCCCCAGATCCCGCAGGCCGCTCACGGGGAAGTGGCCCAGGAGGCTTCCGGGCCCAGGGACCGCGGGCCCTTGGGCATCCCACCTGCCCGCCCACGCTGCGCTAGGCGCAGCTCAGACGCAGACCGGGCCGGCCCTCCTGCCCGACAGAAGCTGGCCCGAAGCCACTGGGAGCCACCATTGAGTTGGCACGGCCCCTAAGACCCAGCCACGGCACCCTCGCCCCCACGCCACCGTCCGAGCTCAGGACCCCGCCCCAGGTGGCCGGCAGGCCCGGGGAAGCGGCCCGGGCCCTCGATCCCGCTCCCGCCCCGGGCCATGGCGAAACGGCGGAGGGGCGGCTTTTTCCGTATGGAGCTGTGGAGAGCCAGCCCGGCAGACAGGTGGCGGCGCCGGGGCTGGGCTGCAGTGGGGGGCGGCCAGGTGCAGGTCGAGGGGCTCGCGGGCCGCACGGACGGCCCCCGGGTCCGCGGCCACGTCTGGTTCCCGTCAGGCCACGCCCGGAGCGTCTGGTGTGCCTCTGCCTTCCAGGGACGCCTTCTGGCCGCCTGGCCGCTCAGGCAGGCGGGGAGCGCCCCATCAGACGCTGGCTGTGGTGGGAGGGGCCTGAGGAGGTGGGGCTTGCAGCTGTGCCGGGCGGGGGCGGAGAGAGCCGCCAACGCCGCGAGCGACAAGAGGAGAAGGCGGAGCGGGAGGCAAAACGCCTGGAGCACCCGGTCTTCCCTAGAGGTCTCCCATCCAAGTTCTAACCAGGCCCGACCCTGCTTAGCTTCCGCGATCGCGGCGAGATCGGGCCCTTCTAGGCTGCTTCGGCAGTGGATGCCGGCGGGGTCGCGGGCTGCCTCTTGAGGCGCAGCTTCGCAGGCGCTTGGGCCTTACCGTCAGCCCAGCGGCCCGCCCGTCCCGGCAGGGCCCCGCCGCCCGCCTAGGCAGGGGAACGGAGGTCTCGGGCACCTGGGGGTGGCGGAGGTGCTGGCGACCACCCAGCCCAGGGCGGGCGGGAGCCAGCAAACTTTTCGGCGCTTGGCGCCCCGCCCCAGATCCCGCAGGCCGCTCACGGGGAAGTGGCCCAGGAGGCTTCCGGGCCCGGGGACCGCGGGCCCTTGGGCATCCCACCTGCCCGCCCACGCTGCGCTAGGCGCAGCTCAGACGCAGACCGGGCCGGCCCTCCTGCCCGACAGAAGCTGGCCCGAAGCCACTGGGAGCCACCATTGAGTTGGCACGGCCCCTAAGACCCAGCCACGCCACCCTCGCCCCCACGCCACCGTCCGAGCTCAGGACCCCGCCCCAGGTGGCCGGCAGGCCCGGGGAAGCGGCCCGGGCCCTCGATCCCGCTCCCGCCCCGGGCCATGGCGAAACGGCGGAGGGGCGGCTTTTTCCGTATGGAGCTGTGGAGAGCCAGCCCGGCAGACAGGTGGCGGCGCCGGGGCTGGGCTGCAGTGGGGGGCGGCCAGGTGCAGGTCGAGGGGCTCGCGGGCCGCACGGACGGCCCCCGGGTCCGCGGCCACGTCTGGTTCCCGTCAGGCCACGCCCGGAGCGTCTGGTGTGCCTCTGCCTTCCAGGGACGCCTTCTGGCCGCCTGGCCGCTCAGGCAGGCGGGGAGCGCCCCATCAGACGCTGGCTGTGGTGGGAGGGGCCTGAGGAGGTGGGGCTTGCAGCTGTGCCGGGCGGGGGCGGAGAGAGCCGCGAACGCCGCGAGCGACAAGAGGAGAAGGCGGAGCGGGAGGCAAAACGCCTGGAGCACCCGGTCTTCCCTAGAGGTCTCCCATCCAAGTTCTAACCAGGCCCGACCCTGCTTAGCTTCCGCGATCGCGGCGAGATCGGGCCCTTCTAGGCTGCTTCGGCAGTGGATGCCGGCGGGGTCGCGGGCTGCCTCTTGAGGCGCAGCTTCGCAGGCGCTTGGGCCTTACCGTCAGCCCAGCGGCCCGCCCGTCCCGGCAGGGCCCCGCCGCCCGCCTAGGCAGGGGAACGGAGGTCTCGGGCACCTGGGGGTGGCGGAGGTGCTGGCGACCACCCAGCCCAGGGCGGGCGGGAGCCAGCAAACTTTTCGGCGCTTGGCGCCCCGCCCCAGATCCCGCAGGCCGCTCACGGGGAAGTGGCCCAGGAGGCTTCCGGGCCCGGGGACCGCGGGCCCTTGGGCATCCCACCTGCCCGCCCACGCTGCGCTAGGCGCAGCTCAGACGCAGACCGGGCCGGCCCTCCTGCCCGACAGAAGCTGGCCCGAAGCCACTGGGAGCCACCATTGAGTTGGCACGGCCCCTAAGACCCAGCCACGCCACCCTCGCCCCCACGCCACCGTCCGAGCTCAGGACCCCGCCCCAGGTGGCCGGCAGGCCCGGGGAAGCGGCCCGGGCCCTCGATCCCGCTCCCGCCCCGGGCCATGGCGAAACGGCGGAGGGGCGGCTTTTTCCGTATGGAGCTGTGGAGAGCCAGCCCGGCAGACAGGTGGCGGCGCCGGGGCTGGGCTGCAGTGGGGGGCGGCCAGGTGCAGGTCGAGGGGCTCGCGGGCCGCACGGACGGCCCCCGGGTCCGCGGCCACGTCTGGTTCCCGTCAGGCCACGCCCGGAGCGTCTGGTGTGCCTCTGCCTTCCAGGGACGCCTTCTGGCCGCCTGGCCGCTCAGGCAGGCGGGGAGCGCCCCATCAGACGCTGGCTGTGGTGGGAGGGGCCTGAGGAGGTGGGGCTTGCAGCTGTGCCGGGCGGGGGCGGAGAGAGCCGCGAACGCCGCGAGCGACAAGAGGAGAAGGCGGAGCGGGAGGCAAAACGCCTGGAGCACCCGGTCTTCCCTAGAGGTCTCCCATCCAAGTTCTAACCAGGCCCGACCCTGCTTAGCTTCCGCGATCGCGGCGAGATCGGGCCCTTCTAGGCTGCTTCGGCAGTGGATGCCGGCGGGGTCGCGGGCTGCCTCTTGAGGCGCAGCTTCGCAGGCGCTTGGGCCTTACCGTCAGCCCAGCGGCCCGCCCGTCCCGGCAGGGCCCCGCCGCCCGCCTAGGCAGGGGAACGGAGGTCTCGGGCACCTGGGGGTGGCGGAGGTGCTGGCGACCACCCAGCCCAGGGCGGGCGGGAGCCAGCAAACTTTTCGGCGCTTGGCGCCCCGCCCCAGATCCCGCAGGCCGCTCACGGGGAAGTGGCCCAGGAGGCTTCCGGGCCCAGGGACCGCGGGCCCTTGGGCATCCCACCTGCCCGCCCACGCTGCGCTAGGTGCAGCTCAGACGCAGACCGGGCCGGCCCTCCTGCCCGACAGAAGCTGGCCCGAAGCCACTGGGAGCCACCATTGAGTTGGCACGGCCCCTAAGACCCAGCCACGGCACCCTCGCCCCCACGCCACCGTCCGAGCTCAGGACCCCGCCCCAGGTGGCCGGCAGGCCCGGGGAAGCGGCCCGGGCCCTCGATCCCGCTCCCGCCCCGGGCCATGGCGAAACGGCGGAGGGGCGGCTTTTTCCGTATGGAGCTGTGGAGAGCCAGCCCGGCAGACAGGTGGCGGCGCCGGGGCTGGGCTGCAGTGGGGGGCGGCCAGGTGCAGGTCGAGGGGCTCGCGGGCCGCACGGACGGCCCCCGGGTCCGCGGCCACGTCTGGTTCCCGTCAGGCCACGCCCGGAGCGTCTGGTGTGCCTCTGCCTTCCAGGGACGCCTTCTGGCCGCCTGGCCGCTCAGGCAGGCGGGGAGCGCCCCATCAGACGCTGGCTGTGGTGGGAGGGGCCTGAGGAGGTGGGGCTTGCAGCTGTGCCGGGCGGGGGCGGAGAGAGCCGCCAACGCCGCGAGCGACAAGAGGAGAAGGCGGAGCGGGAGGCAAAACGCCTGGAGCACCCGGTCTTCCCTAGAGGTCTCCCATCCAAGTTCTAACCAGGCCCGACCCTGCTTAGCTTCCGCGATCGCGGCGAGATCGGGCCCTTCTAGGCTGCTTCGGCAGTGGATGCCGGCGGGGTCGCGGGCTGCCTCTTGAGGCGCAGCTTCGCAGGCGCTTGGGCCTTACCGTCAGCCCAGCGGCCCGCCCGTCCCGGCAGGGCCCCGCCGCCCGCCTAGGCAGGGGAACGGAGGTCTCGGGCACCTGGGGGTGGCGGAGGTGCTGGCGACCACCCAGCCCAGGGCGGGCGGGAGCCAGCAAACTTTTCGGCGCTTGGCGCCCCGCCCCAGATCCCGCAGGCCGCTCACGGGGAAGTGGCCCAGGAGGCTTCCGGGCCCGGGGACCGCGGGCCCTTGGGCATCCCACCTGCCCGCCCACGCTGCGCTAGGCGCAGCTCAGACGCAGACCGGGCCGGCCCTCCTGCCCGACAGAAGCTGGCCCGAAGCCACTGGGAGCCACCATTGAGTTGGCACGGCCCCTAAGACCCAGCCACGCCACCCTCGCCCCCACGCCACCGTCCGAGCTCAGGACCCCGCCCCAGGTGGCCGGCAGGCCCGGGGAAGCGGCCCGGGCCCTCGATCCCGCTCCCGCCCCGGGCCATGGCGAAACGGCGGAGGGGCGGCTTTTTCCGTATGGAGCTGTGGAGAGCCAGCCCGGCAGACAGGTGGCGGCGCCGGGGCTGGGCTGCAGTGGGGGGCGGCCAGGTGCAGGTCGAGGGGCTCGCGGGCCGCACGGACGGCCCCCGGGTCCGCGGCCACGTCTGGTTCCCGTCAGGCCACGCCCGGAGCGTCTGGTGTGCCTCTGCCTTCCAGGGACGCCTTCTGGCCGCCTGGCCGCTCAGGCAGGCGGGGAGCGCCCCATCAGACGCTGGCTGTGGTGGGAGGGGCCTGAGGAGGTGGGGCTTGCAGCTGTGCCGGGCGGGGGCGGAGAGAGCCGCCAACGCCGCGAGCGACAAGAGGAGAAGGCGGAGCGGGAGGCAAAACGCCTGGAGCACCCGGTCTTCCCTAGAGGTCTCCCATCCAAGTTCTAACCAGGCCCGACCCTGCTTAGCTTCCGCGATCGCGGCGAGATCGGGCCCTTCTAGGCTGCTTCGGCAGTGGATGCCGGCGGGGTCGCGGGCTGCCTCTTGAGGCGCAGCTTCGCAGGCGCTTGGGCCTTACCGTCAGCCCAGCGGCCCGCCCGTCCCGGCAGGGCCCCGCCGCCCGCCTAGGCAGGGGAACGGAGGTCTCGGGCACCTGGGGGTGGCGGAGGTGCTGGCGACCACCCAGCCCAGGGCGGGCGGGAGCCAGCAAACTTTTCGGCGCTTGGCGCCCCGCCCCAGATCCCGCAGGCCGCTCACGGGGAAGTGGCCCAGGAGGCTTCCGGGCCCGGGGACCGCGGGCCCTTGGGCATCCCACCTGCCCGCCCACGCTGCGCTAGGCGCAGCTCAGACGCAGACCGGGCCGGCCCTCCTGCCCGACAGAAGCTGGCCCGAAGCCACTGGGAGCCACCATTGAGTTGGCACGGCCCCTAAGACCCAGCCACGCCACCCTCGCCCCCACGCCACCGTCCGAGCTCAGGACCCCGCCCCAGGTGGCCGGCAGGCCCGGGGAAGCGGCCCGGGCCCTCGATCCCGCTCCCGCCCCGGGCCATGGCGAAACGGCGGAGGGGCGGCTTTTTCCGTATGGAGCTGTGGAGAGCCAGCCCGGCAGACAGGTGGCGGCGCCGGGGCTGGGCTGCAGTGGGGGGCGGCCAGGTGCAGGTCGAGGGGCTCGCGGGCCGCACGGACGGCCCCCGGGTCCGCGGCCACGTCTGGTTCCCGTCAGGCCACGCCCGGAGCGTCTGGTGTGCCTCTGCCTTCCAGGGACGCCTTCTGGCCGCCTGGCCGCTCAGGCAGGCGGGGAGCGCCCCATCAGACGCTGGCTGTGGTGGGAGGGGCCTGAGGAGGTGGGGCTTGCAGCTGTGCCGGGCGGGGGCGGAGAGAGCCGCGAACGCCGCGAGCGACAAGAGGAGAAGGCGGAGCGGGAGGCAAAACGCCTGGAGCACCCGGTCTTCCCTAGAGGTCTCCCATCCAAGTTCTAACCAGGCCCGACCCTGCTTAGCTTCCGCGATCGCGGCGAGATCGGGCCCTTCTAGGCTGCTTCGGCAGTGGATGCCGGCGGGGTCGCGGGCTGCCTCTTGAGGCGCAGCTTCGCAGGCGCTTGGGCCTTACCGTCAGCCCAGCGGCCCGCCCGTCCCGGCAGGGCCCCGCCGCCCGCCTAGGCAGGGGAACGGAGGTCTCGGGCACCTGGGGGTGGCGGAGGTGCTGGCGACCACCCAGCCCAGGGCGGGCGGGAGCCAGCAAACTTTTCGGCGCTTGGCGCCCCGCCCCAGATCCCGCAGGCCGCTCACGGGGAAGTGGCCCAGGAGGCTTCCGGGCCCGGGGACCGCGGGCCCTTGGGCATCCCACCTGCCCGCCCACGCTGCGCTAGGCGCAGCTCAGACGCAGACCGGGCCGGCCCTCCTGCCCGACAGAAGCTGGCCCGAAGCCACTGGGAGCCACCATTGAGTTGGCACGGCCCCTAAGACCCAGCCACGCCACCCTCGCCCCCACGCCACCGTCCGAGCTCAGGACCCCGCCCCAGGTGGCCGGCAGGCCCGGGGAAGCGGCCCGGGCCCTCGATCCCGCTCCCGCCCCGGGCCATGGCGAAACGGCGGAGGGGCGGCTTTTTCCGTATGGAGCTGTGGAGAGCCAGCCCGGCAGACAGGTGGCGGCGCCGGGGCTGGGCTGCAGTGGGGGGCGGCCAGGTGCAGGTCGAGGGGCTCGCGGGCCGCACGGACGGCCCCCGGGTCCGCGGCCACGTCTGGTTCCCGTCAGGCCACGCCCGGAGCGTCTGGTGTGCCTCTGCCTTCCAGGGACGCCTTCTGGCCGCCTGGCCGCTCAGGCAGGCGGGGAGCGCCCCATCAGACGCTGGCTGTGGTGGGAGGGGCCTGAGGAGGTGGGGCTTGCAGCTGTGCCGGGTGGGGGCGGAGAGAGCCGCGAACGCCGCGAGCGACAAGAGGAGAAGGCGGAGCGGGAGGCAAAACGCCTGGAGCACCCGGTCTTCCCTAGAGGTCTCCCATCCAAGTTCTAACCAGGCCCGACCCTGCTTAGCTTCCGCGATCGCGGCGAGATCGGGCCCTTCTAGGCTGCTTCGGCAGTGGATGCCGGCGGGGTCGCGGGCTGCCTCTTGAGGCGCAGCTTCGCAGGCGCTTGGGCCTTACCGTCAGCCCAGCGGCCCGCCCGTCCCGGCAGGGCCCCGCCGCCCGCCTAGGCAGGGGAACGGAGGTCTCGGGCACCTGGGGGTGGCGGAGGTGCTGGCGACCACCCAGCCCAGGGCGGGCGGGAGCCAGCAAACTTTTCGGCGCTTGGCGCCCCGCCCCAGATCCCGCAGGCCGCTCACGGGGAAGTGGCCCAGGAGGCTTCCGGGCCCGGGGACCGCGGGCCCTTGGGCATCCCACCTGCCCGCCCACGCTGCGCTAGGCGCAGCTCAGACGCAGACCGGGCCGGCCCTCCTGCCCGACAGAAGCTGGCCCGAAGCCACTGGGAGCCACCATTGAGTTGGCACGGCCCCTAAGACCCAGCCACGCCACCCTCGCCCCCACGCCACCGTCCGAGCTCAGGACCCCGCCCCAGGTGGCCGGCAGGCCCGGGGAAGCGGCCCGGGCCCTCGATCCCGCTCCCGCCCCGGGCCATGGCGAAACGGCGGAGGGGCGGCTTTTTCCGTATGGAGCTGTGGAGAGCCAGCCCGGCAGACAGGTGGCGGCGCCGGGGCTGGGCTGCAGTGGGGGGCGGCCAGGTGCAGGTCGAGGGGCTCGCGGGCCGCACGGACGGCCCCCGGGTCCGCGGCCACGTCTGGTTCCCGTCAGGCCACGCCCGGAGCGTCTGGTGTGCCTCTGCCTTCCAGGGACGCCTTCTGGCCGCCTGGCCGCTCAGGCAGGCGGGGAGCGCCCCATCAGACGCTGGCTGTGGTGGGAGGGGCCTGAGGAGGTGGGGCTTGCAGCTGTGCCGGGCGGGGGCGGAGAGAGCCGCCAACGCCGCGAGCGACAAGAGGAGAAGGCGGAGCGGGAGGCAAAACGCCTGGAGCACCCGGTCTTCCCTAGAGGTCTCCCATCCAAGTTCTAACCAGGCCCGACCCTGCTTAGCTTCCGCGATCGCGGCGAGATCGGGCCCTTCTAGGCTGCTTCGGCAGTGGATGCCGGCGGGGTCGCGGGCTGCCTCTTGAGGCGCAGCTTCGCAGGCGCTTGGGCCTTACCGTCAGCCCAGCGGCCCGCCCGTCCCGGCAGGGCCCCGCCGCCCGCCTAGGCAGGGGAACGGAGGTCTCGGGCACCTGGGGGTGGCGGAGGTGCTGGCGACCACCCAGCCCAGGGCGGGCGGGAGCCAGCAAACTTTTCGGCGCTTGGCGCCCCGCCCCAGATCCCGCAGGCCGCTCACGGGGAAGTGGCCCAGGAGGCTTCCGGGCCCGGGGACCGCGGGCCCTTGGGCATCCCACCTGCCCGCCCACGCTGCGCTAGGCGCAGCTCAGACGCAGACCGGGCCGGCCCTCCTGCCCGACAGAAGCTGGCCCGAAGCCACTGGGAGCCACCATTGAGTTGGCACGGCCCCTAAGACCCAGCCACGCCACCCTCGCCCCCACGCCACCGTCCGAGCTCAGGACCCCGCCCCAGGTGGCCGGCAGGCCCGGGGAAGCGGCCCGGGCCCTCGATCCCGCTCCCGCCCCGGGCCATGGCGAAACGGCGGAGGGGCGGCTTTTTCCGTATGGAGCTGTGGAGAGCCAGCCCGGCAGACAGGTGGCGGCGCCGGGGCTGGGCTGCAGTGGGGGGCGGCCAGGTGCAGGTCGAGGGGCTCGCGGGCCGCACGGACGGCCCCCGGGTCCGCGGCCACGTCTGGTTCCCGTCAGGCCACGCCCGGAGCGTCTGGTGTGCCTCTGCCTTCCAGGGACGCCTTCTGGCCGCCTGGCCGCTCAGGCAGGCGGGGAGCGCCCCATCAGACGCTGGCTGTGGTGGGAGGGGCCTGAGGAGGTGGGGCTTGCAGCTGTGCCGGGCGGGGGCGGAGAGAGCCGCCAACGCCGCGAGCGACAAGAGGAGAAGGCGGAGCGGGAGGCAAAACGCCTGGAGCACCCGGTCTTCCCTAGAGGTCTCCCATCCAAGTTCTAACCAGGCCCGACCCTGCTTAGCTTCCGCGATCGCGGCGAGATCGGGCCCTTCTAGGCTGCTTCGGCAGTGGATGCCGGTGGGGTCGCGGGCTGCCTCTTGAGGCGCAGCTTCGCAGGCGCTTGGGCCTTACCGTCAGCCCAGCGGCCCGCCCGTCCCGGCAGGGCCCCGCCGCCCGCCTAGGCAGGGGAACGGAGGTCTCGGGCACCTGGGGGTGGCGGAGGTGCTGGCGACCACCCAGCCCAGGGCGGGCGGGAGCCAGCAAACTTTTCGGCGCTTGGCGCCCCGCCCCAGATCCCGCAGGCCGCTCACGGGGAAGTGGCCCAGGAGGCTTCCGGGCCCGGGGACCGCGGGCCCTTGGGCATCCCACCTGCCCGCCCACGCTGCGCTAGGCGCAGCTCAGACGCAGACCGGGCCGGCCCTCCTGCCCGACAGAAGCTGGCCCGAAGCCACTGGGAGCCACCATTGAGTTGGCACGGCCCCTAAGACCCAGCCACGGCACCCTCGCCCCCACGCCACCGTCCGAGCTCAGGACCCCGCCCCAGGTGGCCGGCAGGCCCGGGGAAGCGGCCCGGGCCCTCGATCCCGCTCCCGCCCCGGGCCATGGCGAAACGGCGGAGGGGCGGCTTTTTCCGTATGGAGCTGTGGAGAGCCAGCCCGGCAGACAGGTGGCGGCGCCGGGGCTGGGCTGCAGTGGGGGGCGGCCAGGTGCAGGTCGAGGGGCTCGCGGGCCGCACGGACGGCCCCCGGGTCCGCGGCCACGTCTGGTTCCCGTCAGGCCACGCCCGGAGCGTCTGGTGTGCCTCTGCCTTCCAGGGACGCCTTCTGGCCGCCTGGCCGCTCAGGCAGGCGGGGAGCGCCCCATCAGACGCTGGCTGTGGTGGGAGGGGCCTGAGGAGGTGGGGCTTGCAGCTGTGCCGGGCGGGGGCGGAGAGAGCCGCGAACGCCGCGAGCGACAAGAGGAGAAGGCGGAGCGGGAGGCAAAACGCCTGGAGCACCCGGTCTTCCCTAGAGGTCTCCCATCCAAGTTCTAACCAGGCCCGACCCTGCTTAGCTTCCGCGATCGCGGCGAGATCGGGCCCTTCTAGGCTGCTTCGGCAGTGGATGCCGGCGGGGTCGCGGGCTGCCTCTTGAGGCGCAGCTTCGCAGGCGCTTGGGCCTTACCGTCAGCCCAGCGGCCCGCCCGTCCCGGCAGGGCCCCGCCGCCCGCCTAGGCAGGGGAACGGAGGTCTCGGGCACCTGGGGGTGGCGGAGGTGCTGGCGACCACCCAGCCCAGGGCGGGCGGGAGCCAGCAAACTTTTCGGCGCTTGGCGCCCCGCCCCAGATCCCGCAGGCCGCTCACGGGGAAGTGGCCCAGGAGGCTTCCGGGCCCGGGGACCGCGGGCCCTTGGGCATCCCACCTGCCCGCCCACGCTGCGCTAGGCGCAGCTCAGACGCAGACCGGGCCGGCCCTCCTGCCCGACAGAAGCTGGCCCGAAGCCACTGGGAGCCACCATTGAGTTGGCACGGCCCCTAAGACCCAGCCACGGCACCCTCGCCCCCACGCCACCGTCCGAGCTCAGGACCCCGCCCCAGGTGGCCGGCAGGCCCGGGGAAGCGGCCCGGGCCCTCGATCCCGCTCCCGCCCCGGGCCATGGCGAAACGGCGGAGGGGCGGCTTTTTCCGTATGGAGCTGTGGAGAGCCAGCCCGGCAGACAGGTGGCGGCGCCGGGGCTGGGCTGCAGTGGGGGGCGGCCAGGTGCAGGTCGAGGGGCTCGCGGGCCGCACGGACGGCCCCCGGGTCCGCGGCCACGTCTGGTTCCCGTCAGGCCACGCCCGGAGCGTCTGGTGTGCCTCTGCCTTCCAGGGACGCCTTCTGGCCGCCTGGCCGCTCAGGCAGGCGGGGAGCGCCCCATCAGACGCTGGCTGTGGTGGGAGGGGCCTGAGGAGGTGGGGCTTGCAGCTGTGCCGGGCGGGGGCGGAGAGAGCCGCCAACGCCGCGAGCGACAAGAGGAGAAGGCGGAGCGGGAGGCAAAACGCCTGGAGCACCCGGTCTTCCCTAGAGGTCTCCCATCCAAGTTCTAACCAGGCCCGACCCTGCTTAGCTTCCGCGATCGCGGCGAGATCGGGCCCTTCTAGGCTGCTTCGGCAGTGGATGCCGGCGGGGTCGCGGGCTGCCTCTTGAGGCGCAGCTTCGCAGGCGCTTGGGCCTTACCGTCAGCCCAGCGGCCCGCCCGTCCCGGCAGGGCCCCGCCGCCCGCCTAGGCAGGGGAACGGAGGTCTCGGGCACCTGGGGGTGGCGGAGGTGCTGGCGACCACCCAGCCCAGGGCGGGCGGGAGCCAGCAAACTTTTCGGCGCTTGGCGCCCCGCCCCAGATCCCGCAGGCCGCTCACGGGGAAGTGGCCCAGGAGGCTTCCGGGCCCGGGGACCGCGGGCCCTTGGGCATCCCACCTGCCCGCCCACGCTGCGCTAGGCGCAGCTCAGACGCAGACCGGGCCGGCCCTCCTGCCCGACAGAAGCTGGCCCGAAGCCACTGGGAGCCACCATTGAGTTGGCACGGCCCCTAAGACCCAGCCACGCCACCCTCGCCCCCACGCCACCGTCCGAGCTCAGGACCCCGCCCCAGGTGGCCGGCAGGCCCGGGGAAGCGGCCCGGGCCCTCGATCCCGCTCCCGCCCCGGGCCATGGCGAAACGGCGGAGGGGCGGCTTTTTCCGTATGGAGCTGTGGAGAGCCAGCCCGGCAGACAGGTGGCGGCGCCGGGGCTGGGCTGCAGTGGGGGGCGGCCAGGTGCAGGTCGAGGGGCTCGCGGGCCGCACGGACGGCCCCCGGGTCCGCGGCCACGTCTGGTTCCCGTCAGGCCACGCCCGGAGTGTCTGGTGTGCCTCTGCCTTCCAGGGACGCCTTCTGGCCGCCTGGCCGCTCAGGCAGGCGGGGAGCGCCCCATCAGACGCTGGCTGTGGTGGGAGGGGCCTGAGGAGGTGGGGCTTGCAGCTGTGCCGGGCGGGGGCGGAGAGAGCCGCCAACGCCGCGAGCGACAAGAGGAGAAGGCGGAGCGGGAGGCAAAACGCCTGGAGCACCCGGTCTTCCCTAGAGGTCTCCCATCCAAGTTCTAACCAGGCCCGACCCTGCTTAGCTTCCGCGATCGCGGCGAGATCGGGCCCTTCTAGGCTGCTTCGGCAGTGGATGCCGGCGGGGTCGCGGGCTGCCTCTTGAGGCGCAGCTTCGCAGGCGCTTGGGCCTTACCGTCAGCCCAGCGGCCCGCCCGTCCCGGCAGGGCCCCGCCGCCCGCCTAGGCAGGGGAACGGAGGTCTCGGGCACCTGGGGGTGGCGGAGGTGCTGGCGACCACCCAGCCCAGGGCGGGCGGGAGCCAGCAAACTTTTCGGCGCTTGGCGCCCCGCCCCAGATCCCGCAGGCCGCTCACGGGGAAGTGGCCCAGGAGGCTTCCGGGCCCGGGGACCGCGGGCCCTTGGGCATCCCACCTGCCCGCCCACGCTGCGCTAGGCGCAGCTCAGACGCAGACCGGGCCGGCCCTCCTGCCCGACAGAAGCTGGCCCGAAGCCACTGGGAGCCACCATTGAGTTGGCACGGCCCCTAAGACCCAGCCACGCCACCCTCGCCCCCACGCCACCGTCCGAGCTCAGGACCCCGCCCCAGGTGGCCGGCAGGCCCGGGGAAGCGGCCCGGGCCCTCGATCCCGCTCCCGCCCCGGGCCATGGCGAAACGGCGGAGGGGCGGCTTTTTCCGTATGGAGCTGTGGAGAGCCAGCCCGGCAGACAGGTGGCGGCGCCGGGGCTGGGCTGCAGTGGGGGGCGGCCAGGTGCAGGTCGAGGGGCTCGCGGGCCGCACGGACGGCCCCCGGGTCCGCGGCCACGTCTGGTTCCCGTCAGGCCACGCCCGGAGCGTCTGGTGTGCCTCTGCCTTCCAGGGACGCCTTCTGGCCGCCTGGCCGCTCAGGCAGGCGGGGAGCGCCCCATCAGACGCTGGCTGTGGTGGGAGGGGCCTGAGGAGGTGGGGCTTGCAGCTGTGCCGGGCGGGGGCGGAGAGAGCCGCCAACGCCGCGAGCGACAAGAGGAGAAGGCGGAGCGGGAGGCAAAACGCCTGGAGCACCCGGTCTTCCCTAGAGGTCTCCCATCCAAGTTCTAACCAGGCCCGACCCTGCTTAGCTTCCGCGATCGCGGCGAGATCGGGCCCTTCTAGGCTGCTTCGGCAGTGGATGCCGGCGGGGTCGCGGGCTGCCTCTTGAGGCGCAGCTTCGCAGGCGCTTGGGCCTTACCGTCAGCCCAGCGGCCCGCCCGTCCCGGCAGGGCCCCGCCGCCCGCCTAGGCAGGGGAACGGAGGTCTCGGGCACCTGGGGGTGGCGGAGGTGCTGGCGACCACCCAGCCCAGGGCGGGCGGGAGCCAGCAAACTTTTCGGCGCTTGGCGCCCCGCCCCAGATCCCGCAGGCCGCTCACGGGGAAGTGGCCCAGGAGGCTTCCGGGCCCGGGGACCGCGGGCCCTTGGGCATCCCACCTGCCCGCCCACGCTGCGCTAGGCGCAGCTCAGACGCAGACCGGGCCGGCCCTCCTGCCCGACAGAAGCTGGCCCGAAGCCACTGGGAGCCACCATTGAGTTGGCACGGCCCCTAAGACCCAGCCACGCCACCCTCGCCCCCACGCCACCGTCCGAGCTCAGGACCCCGCCCCAGGTGGCCGGCAGGCCCGGGGAAGCGGCCCGGGCCCTCGATCCCGCTCCCGCCCCGGGCCATGGCGAAACGGCGGAGGGGCGGCTTTTTCCGTATGGAGCTGTGGAGAGCCAGCCCGGCAGACAGGTGGCGGCGCCGGGGCTGGGCTGCAGTGGGGGGCGGCCAGGTGCAGGTCGAGGGGCTCGCGGGCCGCACGGACGGCCCCCGGGTCCGCGGCCACGTCTGGTTCCCGTCAGGCCACGCCCGGAGCGTCTGGTGTGCCTCTGCCTTCCAGGGACGCCTTCTGGCCGCCTGGCCGCTCAGGCAGGCGGGGAGCGCCCCATCAGACGCTGGCTGTGGTGGGAGGGGCCTGAGGAGGTGGGGCTTGCAGCTGTGCCGGGCGGGGGCGGAGAGAGCCGCCAACGCCGCGAGCGACAAGAGGAGAAGGCGGAGCGGGAGGCAAAACGCCTGGAGCACCCGGTCTTCCCTAGAGGTCTCCCATCCAAGTTCTAACCAGGCCCGACCCTGCTTAGCTTCCGCGATCGCGGCGAGATCGGGCCCTTCTAGGCTGCTTCGGCAGTGGATGCCGGCGGGGTCGCGGGCTGCCTCTTGAGGCGCAGCTTCGCAGGCGCTTGGGCCTTACCGTCAGCCCAGCGGCCCGCCCGTCCCGGCAGGGCCCCGCCGCCCGCCTAGGCAGGGGAACGGAGGTCTCGGGCACCTGGGGGTGGCGGAGGTGCTGGCGACCACCCAGCCCAGGGCGGGCGGGAGCCAGCAAACTTTTCGGCGCTTGGCGCCCCGCCCCAGATCCCGCAGGCCGCTCACGGGGAAGTGGCCCAGGAGGCTTCCGGGCCCGGGGACCGCGGGCCCTTGGGCATCCCACCTGCCCGCCCACGCTGCGCTAGGCGCAGCTCAGACGCAGACCGGGCCGGCCCTCCTGCCCGACAGAAGCTGGCCCGAAGCCACTGGGAGCCACCATTGAGTTGGCACGGCCCCTAAGACCCAGCCACGCCACCCTCGCCCCCACGCCACCGTCCGAGCTCAGGACCCCGCCCCAGGTGGCCGGCAGGCCCGGGGAAGCGGCCCGGGCCCTCGATCCCGCTCCCGCCCCGGGCCATGGCGAAACGGCGGAGGGGCGGCTTTTTCCGTATGGAGCTGTGGAGAGCCAGCCCGGCAGACAGGTGGCGGCGCCGGGGCTGGGCTGCAGTGGGGGGCGGCCAGGTGCAGGTCGAGGGGCTCGCGGGCCGCACGGACGGCCCCCGGGTCCGCGGCCACGTCTGGTTCCCGTCAGGCCACGCCCGGAGCGTCTGGTGTGCCTCTGCCTTCCAGGGACGCCTTCTGGCCGCCTGGCCGCTCAGGCAGGCGGGGAGCGCCCCATCAGACGCTGGCTGTGGTGGGAGGGGCCTGAGGAGGTGGGGCTTGCAGCTGTGCCGGGCGGGGGCGGAGAGAGCCGCCAACGCCGCGAGCGACAAGAGGAGAAGGCGGAGCGGGAGGCAAAACGCCTGGAGCACCCGGTCTTCCCTAGAGGTCTCCCATCCAAGTTCTAACCAGGCCCGACCCTGCTTAGCTTCCGCGATCGCGGCGAGATCGGGCCCTTCTAGGCTGCTTCGGCAGTGGATGCCGGCGGGGTCGCGGGCTGCCTCTTGAGGCGCAGCTTCGCAGGCGCTTGGGCCTTACCGTCAGCCCAGCGGCCCGCCCGTCCCGGCAGGGCCCCGCCGCCCGCCTAGGCAGGGGAACGGAGGTCTCGGGCACCTGGGGGTGGCGGAGGTGCTGGCGACCACCCAGCCCAGGGCGGGCGGGAGCCAGCAAACTTTTCGGCGCTTGGCGCCCCGCCCCAGATCCCGCAGGCCGCTCACGGGGACGTGGCCCAGGAGGCTTCCGGGCCCGGGGACCGCGGGCCCTTGGGCATCCCACCTGCCCGCCCACGCTGCGCTAGGCGCAGCTCAGACGCAGACCGGGCCGGCCCTCCTGCCCGACAGAAGCTGGCCCGAAGCCACTGGGAGCCACCATTGAGTTGGCACGGCCCCTAAGACCCAGCCACGCCACCCTCGCCCCCACGCCACCGTCCGAGCTCAGGACCCCGCCCCAGGTGGCCGGCAGGCCCGGGGAAGCGGCCCGGGCCCTCGATCCCGCTCCCGCCCCGGGCCATGGCGAAACGGCGGAGGGGCGGCTTTTTCCGTATGGAGCTGTGGAGAGCCAGCCCGGCAGACAGGTGGCGGCGCCGGGGCTGGGCTGCAGTGGGGGGCGGCCAGGTGCAGGTCGAGGGGCTCGCGGGCCGCACGGACGGCCCCCGGGTCCGCGGCCACGTCTGGTTCCCGTCAGGCCACGCCCGGAGCGTCTGGTGTGCCTCTGCCTTCCAGGGACGCCTTCTGGCCGCCTGGCCGCTCAGGCAGGCGGGGAGCGCCCCATCAGACGCTGGCTGTGGTGGGAGGGGCCTGAGGAGGTGGGGCTTGCAGCTGTGCCGGGCGGGGGCGGAGAGAGCCGCCAACGCCGCGAGCGAGCGACAAGAGGAGAAGGCGGAGCGGGAGGCAAAACGCCTGGAGCACCCGGTCTTCCCTAGAGGTCTCCCATCCAAGTTCTAACCAGGCCCGACCCTGCTTAGCTTCCGCGATCGCGGCGAGATCGGGCCCTTCTAGGCTGCTTCGGCAGTGGATGCCGGCGGGGTCGCGGGCTGCCTCTTGAGGCGCAGCTTCGCAGGCGCTTGGGCCTTACCGTCAGCCCAGCGGCCCGCCCGTCCCGGCAGGGCCCCGCCGCCCGCCTAGGCAGGGGAACGGAGGTCTCGGGCACCTGGGGGTGGCGGAGGTGCTGGCGACCACCCAGCCCAGGGCGGGCGGGAGCCAGCAAACTTTTCGGCGCTTGGCGCCCCGCCCCAGATCCCGCAGGCCGCTCACGGGGAAGTGGCCCAGGAGGCTTCCGGGCCCGGGGACCGCGGGCCCTTGGGCATCCCACCTGCCCGCCCACGCTGCGCTAGGCGCAGCTCAGACGCAGACCGGGCCGGCCCTCCTGCCCGACAGAAGCTGGCCCGAAGCCACTGGGAGCCACCATTGAGTTGGCACGGCCCCTAAGACCCAGCCACGCCACCCTCGCCCCCACGCCACCGTCCGAGCTCAGGACCCCGCCCCAGGTGGCCGGCAGGCCCGGGGAAGCGGCCCGGGCCCTCGATCCCGCTCCCGCCCCGGGCCATGGCGAAACGGCGGAGGGGCGGCTTTTTCCGTATGGAGCTGTGGAGAGCCAGCCCGGCAGACAGGTGGCGGCGCCGGGGCTGGGCTGCAGTGGGGGGCGGCCAGGTGCAGGTCGAGGGGCTCGCGGGCCGCACGGACGGCCCCCGGGTCCGCGGCCACGTCTGGTTCCCGTCAGGCCACGCCCGGAGCGTCTGGTGTGCCTCTGCCTTCCAGGGACGCCTTCTGGCCGCCTGGCCGCTCAGGCAGGCGGGGAGCGCCCCATCAGACGCTGGCTGTGGTGGGAGGGGCCTGAGGAGGTGGGGCTTGCAGCTGTGCCGGGCGGGGGCGGAGAGAGCCGCCAACGCCGCGAGCGACAAGAGGAGAAGGCGGAGCGGGAGGCAAAACGCCTGGAGCACCCGGTCTTCCCTAGAGGTCTCCCATCCAAGTTCTAACCAGGCCCGACCCTGCTTAGCTTCCGCGATCGCGGCGAGATCGGGCCCTTCTAGGCTGCTTCGGCAGTGGATGCCGGCGGGGTCGCGGGCTGCCTCTTGAGGCGCAGCTTCGCAGGCGCTTGGGCCTTACCGTCAGCCCAGCGGCCCGCCCGTCCCGGCAGGGCCCCGCCGCCCGCCTAGGCAGGGGAACGGAGGTCTCGGGCACCTGGGGGTGGCGGAGGTGCTGGCGACCACCCAGCCCAGGGCGGGCGGGAGCCAGCAAACTTTTCGGCGCTTGGCGCCCCGCCCCAGATCCCGCAGGCCGCTCACGGGGAAGTGGCCCAGGAGGCTTCCGGGCCCGGGGACCGCGGGCCCTTGGGCATCCCACCTGCCCGCCCACGCTGCGCTAGGCGCAGCTCAGACGCAGACCGGGCCGGCCCTCCTGCCCGACAGAAGCTGGCCCGAAGCCACTGGGAGCCACCATTGAGTTGGCACGGCCCCTAAGACCCAGCCACGCCACCCTCGCCCCCACGCCACCGTCCGAGCTCAGGACCCCGCCCCAGGTGGCCGGCAGGCCCGGGGAAGCGGCCCGGGCCCTCGATCCCGCTCCCGCCCCGGGCCATGGCGAAACGGCGGAGGGGCGGCTTTTTCCGTATGGAGCTGTGGAGAGCCAGCCCGGCAGACAGGTGGCGGCGCCGGGGCTGGGCTGCAGTGGGGGGCGGCCAGGTGCAGGTCGAGGGGCTCGCGGGCCGCACGGACGGCCCCCGGGTCCGCGGCCACGTCTGGTTCCCGTCAGGCCACGCCCGGAGCGTCTGGTGTGCCTCTGCCTTCCAGGGACGCCTTCTGGCCGCCTGGCCGCTCAGGCAGGCGGGGAGCGCCCCATCAGACGCTGGCTGTGGTGGGAGGGGCCTGAGGAGGTGGGGCTTGCAGCTGTGCCGGGCGGGGGCGGAGAGAGCCGCCAACGCCGCGAGCGACAAGAGGAGAAGGCGGAGCGGGAGGCAAAACGCCTGGAGCACCCGGTCTTCCCTAGAGGTCTCCCATCCAAGTTCTAACCAGGCCCGACCCTGCTTAGCTTCCGCGATCGCGGCGAGATCGGGCCCTTCTAGGCTGCTTCGGCAGTGGATGCCGGCGGGGTCGCGGGCTGCCTCTTGAGGCGCAGCTTCGCAGGCGCTTGGGCCTTACCGTCAGCCCAGCGGCCCGCCCGTCCCGGCAGGGCCCCGCCGCCCGCCTAGGCAGGGGAACGGAGGTCTCGGGCACCTGGGGGTGGCGGAGGTGCTGGCGACCACCCAGCCCAGGGCGGGCGGGAGCCAGCAAACTTTTCGGCGCTTGGCGCCCCGCCCCAGATCCCGCAGGCCGCTCACGGGGACGTGGCCCAGGAGGCTTCCGGGCCCGGGGACCGCGGGCCCTTGGGCATCCCACCTGCCCGCCCACGCTGCGCTAGGCGCAGCTCAGACGCAGACCGGGCCGGCCCTCCTGCCCGACAGAAGCTGGCCCGAAGCCACTGGGAGCCACCATTGAGTTGGCACGGCCCCTAAGACCCAGCCACGCCACCCTCGCCCCCACGCCACCGTCCGAGCTCAGGACCCCGCCCCAGGTGGCCGGCAGGCCCGGGGAAGCGGCCCGGGCCCTCGATCCCGCTCCCGCCCCGGGCCATGGCGAAACGGCGGAGGGGCGGCTTTTTCCGTATGGAGCTGTGGAGAGCCAGCCCGGCAGACAGGTGGCGGCGCCGGGGCTGGGCTGCAGTGGGGGGCGGCCAGGTGCAGGTCGAGGGGCTCGCGGGCCGCACGGACGGCCCCCGGGTCCGCGGCCACGTCTGGTTCCCGTCAGGCCACGCCCGGAGCGTCTGGTGTGCCTCTGCCTTCCAGGGACGCCTTCTGGCCGCCTGGCCGCTCAGGCAGGCGGGGAGCGCCCCATCAGACGCTGGCTGTGGTGGGAGGGGCCTGAGGAGGTGGGGCTTGCAGCTGTGCCGGGCGGGGGCGGAGAGAGCCGCCAACGCCGCGAGCGAGCGACAAGAGGAGAAGGCGGAGCGGGAGGCAAAACGCCTGGAGCACCCGGTCTTCCCTAGAGGTCTCCCATCCAAGTTCTAACCAGGCCCGACCCTGCTTAGCTTCCGCGATCGCGGCGAGATCGGGCCCTTCTAGGCTGCTTCGGCAGTGGATGCCGGCGGGGTCGCGGGCTGCCTCTTGAGGCGCAGCTTCGCAGGCGCTTGGGCCTTACCGTCAGCCCAGCGGCCCGCCCGTCCCGGCAGGGCCCCGCCGCCCGCCTAGGCAGGGGAACGGAGGTCTCGGGCACCGGTGGCGGAGGTGCTGGCGACCACCCAGCCCAGGGCGGGCGGGAGCCAGCAAACTTTTCGGCGCTTGGCGCCCCGCCCCAGATCCCGCAGGCCGCTCACGGGGACGTGGCCCAGGAGGCTTCCGGGCCCGGGGACCGCGGGCCCTTGGGCATCCCACCTGCCCGCCCACGCTGCGCTAGGCGCAGCTCAGACGCAGACCGGGCCGGCCCTCCTGCCCGACAGAAGCTGGCCCGAAGCCACTGGGAGCCACCATTGAGTTGGCACGGCCCCTAAGACCCAGCCACGCCACCCTCGCCCCCACGCCACCGTCCGAGCTCAGGACCCCGCCCCAGGTGGCCGGCAGGCCCGGGGAAGCGGCCCGGGCCCTCGATCCCGCTCCCGCCCCGGGCCATGGCGAAACGGCGGAGGGGCGGCTTTTTCCGTATGGAGCTGTGGAGAGCCAGCCCGGCAGACAGGTGGCGGCGCCGGGGCTGGGCTGCAGTGGGGGGCGGCCAGGTGCAGGTCGAGGGGCTCGCGGGCCGCACGGACGGCCCCCGGGTCCGCGGCCACGTCTGGTTCCCGTCAGGCCACGCCCGGAGCGTCTGGTGTGCCTCTGCCTTCCAGGGACGCCTTCTGGCCGCCTGGCCGCTCAGGCAGGCGGGGAGCGCCCCATCAGACGCTGGCTGTGGTGGGAGGGGCCTGAGGAGGTGGGGCTTGCAGCTGTGCCGGGCGGGGGCGGAGAGAGCCGCCAACGCCGCGAGCGAGCGACAAGAGGAGAAGGCGGAGCGGGAGGCAAAACGCCTGGAGCACCCGGTCTTCCCTAGAGGTCTCCCATCCAAGTTCTAACCAGGCCCGACCCTGCTTAGCTTCCGCGATCGCGGCGAGATCGGGCCCTTCTAGGCTGCTTCGGCAGTGGATGCCGGCGGGGTCGCGGGCTGCCTCTTGAGGCGCAGCTTCGCAGGCGCTTGGGCCTTACCGTCAGCCCAGCGGCCCGCCCGTCCCGGCAGGGCCCCGCCGCCCGCCTAGGCAGGGGAACGGAGGTCTCGGGCACCTGGGGGTGGCGGAGGTGCTGGCGACCACCCAGCCCAGGGCGGGCGGGAGCCAGCAAACTTTTCGGCGCTTGGCGCCCCGCCCCAGATCCCGCAGGCCGCTCACGGGGAAGTGGCCCAGGAGGCTTCCGGGCCCGGGGACCGCGGGCCCTTGGGCATCCCACCTGCCCGCCCACGCTGCGCTAGGCGCAGCTCAGACGCAGACCGGGCCGGCCCTCCTGCCCGACAGAAGCTGGCCCGAAGCCACTGGGAGCCACCATTGAGTTGGCACGGCCCCTAAGACCCAGCCACGCCACCCTCGCCCCCACGCCACCGTCCGAGCTCAGGACCCCGCCCCAGGTGGCCGGCAGGCCCGGGGAAGCGGCCCGGGCCCTCGATCCCGCTCCCGCCCCGGGCCATGGCGAAACGGCGGAGGGGCGGCTTTTTCCGTATGGAGCTGTGGAGAGCCAGCCCGGCAGACAGGTGGCGGCGCCGGGGCTGGGCTGCAGTGGGGGGCGGCCAGGTGCAGGTCGAGGGGCTCGCGGGCCGCACGGACGGCCCCCGGGTCCGCGGCCACGTCTGGTTCCCGTCAGGCCACGCCCGGAGCGTCTGGTGTGCCTCTGCCTTCCAGGGACGCCTTCTGGCCGCCTGGCCGCTCAGGCAGGCGGGGAGCGCCCCATCAGACGCTGGCTGTGGTGGGAGGGGCCTGAGGAGGTGGGGCTTGCAGCTGTGCCGGGCGGGGGCGGAGAGAGCCGGGAACGCCGCGAGCGAGCGACAAGAGGAGAAGGCGGAGCGGGAGGCAAAACGCCTGGAGCACCCGGTCTTCCCTAGAGGTCTCCCATCCAAGTTCTAACCAGGCCCGACCCTGCTTAGCTTCCGCGATCGCGGCGAGATCGGGCCCTTCTAGGCTGCTTCGGCAGTGGATGCCGGCGGGGTCGCGGGCTGCCTCTTGAGGCGCAGCTTCGCAGGCGCTTGGGCCTTACCGTCAGCCCAGCGGCCCGCCCGTCCCGGCAGGGCCCCGCCGCCCGCCTAGGCAGGGGAACGGAGGTCTCGGGCACCTGGGGGTGGCGGAGGTGCTGGCGACCACCCAGCCCAGGGCGGGCGGGAGCCAGCAAACTTTTCGGCGCTTGGCGCCCCGCCCCAGATCCCGCAGGCCGCTCACGGGGAAGTGGCCCAGGAGGCTTCCGGGCCCGGGGACCGCGGGCCCTTGGGCATCCCACCTGCCCGCCCACGCTGCGCTAGGCGCAGCTCAGACGCAGACCGGGCCGGCCCTCCTGCCCGACAGAAGCTGGCCCGAAGCCACTGGGAGCCACCATTGAGTTGGCACGGCCCCTAAGACCCAGCCACGCCACCCTCGCCCCCACGCCACCGTCCGAGCTCAGGACCCCGCCCCAGGTGGCCGGCAGGCCCGGGGAAGCGGCCCGGGCCCTCGATCCCGCTCCCGCCCCGGGCCATGGCGAAACGGCGGAGGGGCGGCTTTTTCCGTATGGAGCTGTGGAGAGCCAGCCCGGCAGACAGGTGGCGGCGCCGGGGCTGGGCTGCAGTGGGGGGCGGCCAGGTGCAGGTCGAGGGGCTCGCGGGCCGCACGGACGGCCCCCGGGTCCGCGGCCACGTCTGGTTCCCGTCAGGCCACGCCCGGAGCGTCTGGTGTGCCTCTGCCTTCCAGGGACGCCTTCTGGCCGCCTGGCCGCTCAGGCAGGCGGGGAGCGCCCCATCAGACGCTGGCTGTGGTGGGAGGGGCCTGAGGAGGTGGGGCTTGCAGCTGTGCCGGGCGGGGGCGGAGAGAGCCGCCAACGCCGCGAGCGAGCGACAAGAGGAGAAGGCGGAGCGGGAGGCAAAACGCCTGGAGCACCCGGTCTTCCCTAGAGGTCTCCCATCCAAGTTCTAACCAGGCCCGACCCTGCTTAGCTTCCGCGATCGCGGCGAGATCGGGCCCTTCTAGGCTGCTTCGGCAGTGGATGCCGGCGGGGTCGCGGGCTGCCTCTTGAGGCGCAGCTTCGCAGGCGCTTGGGCCTTACCGTCAGCCCAGCGGCCCGCCCGTCCCGGCAGGGCCCCGCCGCCCGCCTAGGCAGGGGAACGGAGGTCTCGGGCACCTGGGGGTGGCGGAGGTGCTGGCGACCACCCAGCCCAGGGCGGGCGGGAGCCAGCAAACTTTTCGGCGCTTGGCGCCCCGCCCCAGATCCCGCAGGCCGCTCACGGGGAAGTGGCCCAGGAGGCTTCCGGGCCCGGGGACCGCGGGCCCTTGGGCATCCCACCTGCCCGCCCACGCTGCGCTAGGCGCAGCTCAGACGCAGACCGGGCCGGCCCTCCTGCCCGACAGAAGCTGGCCCGAAGCCACTGGGAGCCACCATTGAGTTGGCACGGCCCCTAAGACCCAGCCACGCCACCCTCGCCCCCACGCCACCGTCCGAGCTCAGGACCCCGCCCCAGGTGGCCGGCAGGCCCGGGGAAGCGGCCCGGGCCCTCGATCCCGCTCCCGCCCCGGGCCATGGCGAAACGGCGGAGGGGCGGCTTTTTCCGTATGGAGCTGTGGAGAGCCAGCCCGGCAGACAGGTGGCGGCGCCGGGGCTGGGCTGCAGTGGGGGGCGGCCAGGTGCAGGTCGAGGGGCTCGCGGGCCGCACGGACGGCCCCCGGGTCCGCGGCCACGTCTGGTTCCCGTCAGGCCACGCCCGGAGCGTCTGGTGTGCCTCTGCCTTCCAGGGACGCCTTCTGGCCGCCTGGCCGCTCAGGCAGGCGGGGAGCGCCCCATCAGACGCTGGCTGTGGTGGGAGGGGCCTGAGGAGGTGGGGCTTGCAGCTGTGCCGGGCGGGGGCGGAGAGAGCCGGGAACGCCGCGAGCGAGCGACAAGAGGAGAAGGCGGAGCGGGAGGCAAAACGCCTGGAGCACCCGGTCTTCCCTAGAGGTCTCCCATCCAAGTTCTAACCAGGCCCGACCCTGCTTAGCTTCCGCGATCGCGGCGAGATCGGGCCCTTCTAGGCTGCTTCGGCAGTGGATGCCGGCGGGGTCGCGGGCTGCCTCTTGAGGCGCAGCTTCGCAGGCGCTTGGGCCTTACCGTCAGCCCAGCGGCCCGCCCGTCCCGGCAGGGCCCCGCCGCCCGCCTAGGCAGGGGAACGGAGGTCTCGGGCACCTGGGGGTGGCGGAGGTGCTGGCGACCACCCAGCCCAGGGCGGGCGGGAGCCAGCAAACTTTTCGGCGCTTGGCGCCCCGCCCCAGATCCCGCAGGCCGCTCACGGGGAAGTGGCCCAGGAGGCTTCCGGGCCCGGGGACCGCGGGCCCTTGGGCATCCCACCTGCCCGCCCACGCTGCGCTAGGCGCAGCTCAGACGCAGACCGGGCCGGCCCTCCTGCCCGACAGAAGCTGGCCCGAAGCCACTGGGAGCCACCATTGAGTTGGCACGGCCCCTAAGACCCAGCCACGCCACCCTCGCCCCCACGCCACCGTCCGAGCTCAGGACCCCGCCCCAGGTGGCCGGCAGGCCCGGGGAAGCGGCCCGGGCCCTCGATCCCGCTCCCGCCCCGGGCCATGGCGAAACGGCGGAGGGGCGGCTTTTTCCGTATGGAGCTGTGGAGAGCCAGCCCGGCAGACAGGTGGCGGCGCCGGGGCTGGGCTGCAGTGGGGGGCGGCCAGGTGCAGGTCGAGGGGCTCGCGGGCCGCACGGACGGCCCCCGGGTCCGCGGCCACGTCTGGTTCCCGTCAGGCCACGCCCGGAGCGTCTGGTGTGCCTCTGCCTTCCAGGGACGCCTTCTGGCCGCCTGGCCGCTCAGGCAGGCGGGGAGCGCCCCATCAGACGCTGGCTGTGGTGGGAGGGGCCTGAGGAGGTGGGGCTTGCAGCTGTGCCGGGCGGGGGCGGAGAGAGCCGGGAACGCCGCGAGCGAGCGACAAGAGGAGAAGGCGGAGCGGGAGGCAAAACGCCTGGAGCACCCGGTCTTCCCTAGAGGTCTCCCATCCAAGTTCTAACCAGGCCCGACCCTGCTTAGCTTCCGCGATCGCGGCGAGATCGGGCCCTTCTAGGCTGCTTCGGCAGTGGATGCCGGCGGGGTCGCGGGCTGCCTCTTGAGGCGCAGCTTCGCAGGCGCTTGGGCCTTACCGTCAGCCCAGCGGCCCGCCCGTCCCGGCAGGGCCCCGCCGCCCGCCTAGGCAGGGGAACGGAGGTCTCGGGCACCTGGGGGTGGCGGAGGTGCTGGCGACCACCCAGCCCAGGGCGGGCGGGAGCCAGCAAACTTTTCGGCGCTTGGCGCCCCGCCCCAGATCCCGCAGGCCGCTCACGGGGAAGTGGCCCAGGAGGCTTCCGGGCCCGGGGACCGCGGGCCCTTGGGCATCCCACCTGCCCGCCCACGCTGCGCTAGGCGCAGCTCAGACGCAGACCGGGCCGGCCCTCCTGCCCGACAGAAGCTGGCCCGAAGCCACTGGGAGCCACCATTGAGTTGGCACGGCCCCTAAGACCCAGCCACGGCACCCTCGCCCCCACGCCACCGTCCGAGCTCAGGACCCCGCCCCAGGTGGCCGGCAGGCCCGGGGAAGCGGCCCGGGCCCTCGATCCCGCTCCCGCCCCGGGCCATGGCGAAACGGCGGAGGGGCGGCTTTTTCCGTATGGAGCTGTGGAGAGCCAGCCCGGCAGACAGGTGGCGGCGCCGGGGCTGGGCTGCAGTGGGGGGCGGCCAGGTGCAGGTCGAGGGGCTCGCGGGCCGCACGGACGGCCCCCGGGTCCGCGGCCACGTCTGGTTCCCGTCAGGCCACGCCCGGAGCGTCTGGTGTGCCTCTGCCTTCCAGGGACGCCTTCTGGCCGCCTGGCCGCTCAGGCAGGCGGGGAGCGCCCCATCAGACGCTGGCTGTGGTGGGAGGGGCCTGAGGAGGTGGGGCTTGCAGCTGTGCCGGGCGGGGGCGGAGAGAGCCGCCAACGCCGCGAGCGACAAGAGGAGAAGGCGGAGCGGGAGGCAAAACGCCTGGAGCACCCGGTCTTCCCTAGAGGTCTCCCATCCAAGTTCTAACCAGGCCCGACCCTGCTTAGCTTCCGCGATCGCGGCGAGATCGGGCCCTTCTAGGCTGCTTCGGCAGTGGATGCCGGCGGGGTCGCGGGCTGCCTCTTGAGGCGCAGCTTCGCAGGCGCTTGGGCCTTACCGTCAGCCCAGCGGCCCGCCCGTCCCGGCAGGGCCCCGCCGCCCGCCTAGGCAGGGGAACGGAGGTCTCGGGCACCTGGGGGTGGCGGAGGTGCTGGCGACCACCCAGCCCAGGGCGGGCGGGAGCCAGCAAACTTTTCGGCGCTTGGCGCCCCGCCCCAGATCCCGCAGGCCGCTCACGGGGAAGTGGCCCAGGAGGCTTCCGGGCCCGGGGACCGCGGGCCCTTGGGCATCCCACCTGCCCGCCCACGCTGCGCTAGGCGCAGCTCAGACGCAGACCGGGCCGGCCCTCCTGCCTGACAGAAGCTGGCCCGAAGCCACTGGGAGCCACCATTGAGTTGGCACGGCCCCTAAGACCCAGCCACGCCACCCTCGCCCCCACGCCACCGTCCGAGCTCAGGACCCCGCCCCAGGTGGCCGGCAGGCCCGGGGAAGCGGCCCGGGCCCTCGATCCCGCTCCCGCCCCGGGCCATGGCGAAACGGCGGAGGGGCGGCTTTTTCCGTATGGAGCTGTGGAGAGCCAGCCCGGCAGACAGGTGGCGGCGCCGGGGCTGGGCTGCAGTGGGGGGCGGCCAGGTGCAGGTCGAGGGGCTCGCGGGCCGCACGGACGGCCCCCGGGTCCGCGGCCACGTCTGGTTCCCGTCAGGCCACGCCCGGAGCGTCTGGTGTGCCTCTGCCTTCCAGGGACGCCTTCTGGCCGCCTGGCCGCTCAGGCAGGCGGGGAGCGCCCCATCAGACGCTGGCTGTGGTGGGAGGGGCCTGAGGAGGTGGGGCTTGCAGCTGTGCCGGGCGGGGGCGGAGAGAGCCGCCAACGCCGCGAGCGAGCGACAAGAGGAGAAGGCGGAGCGGGAGGCAAAACGCCTGGAGCACCCGGTCTTCCCTAGAGGTCTCCCATCCAAGTTCTAACCAGGCCCGACCCTGCTTAGCTTCCGCGATCGCGGCGAGATCGGGCCCTTCTAGGCTGCTTCGGCAGTGGATGCCGGCGGGGTCGCGGGCTGCCTCTTGAGGCGCAGCTTCGCAGGCGCTTGGGCCTTACCGTCAGCCCAGCGGCCCGCCCGTCCCGGCAGGGCCCCGCCGCCCGCCTAGGCAGGGGAACGGAGGTCTCGGGCACCTGGGGGTGGCGGAGGTGCTGGCGACCACCCAGCCCAGGGCGGGCGGGAGCCAGCAAACTTTTCGGCGCTTGGCGCCCCGCCCCAGATCCCGCAGGCCGCTCACGGGGAAGTGGCCCAGGAGGCTTCCGGGCCCGGGGACCGCGGGCCCTTGGGCATCCCACCTGCCCGCCCACGCTGCGCTAGGCGCAGCTCAGACGCAGACCGGGCCGGCCCTCCTGCCCGACAGAAGCTGGCCCGAAGCCACTGGGAGCCACCATTGAGTTGGCACGGCCCCTAAGACCCAGCCACGCCACCCTCGCCCCCACGCCACCGTCCGAGCTCAGGACCCCGCCCCAGGTGGCCGGCAGGCCCGGGGAAGCGGCCCGGGCCCTCGATCCCGCTCCCGCCCCGGGCCATGGCGAAACGGCGGAGGGGCGGCTTTTTCCGTATGGAGCTGTGGAGAGCCAGCCCGGCAGACAGGTGGCGGCGCCGGGGCTGGGCTGCAGTGGGGGGCGGCCAGGTGCAGGTCGAGGGGCTCGCGGGCCGCACGGACGGCCCCCGGGTCCGCGGCCACGTCTGGTTCCCGTCAGGCCACGCCCGGAGCGTCTGGTGTGCCTCTGCCTTCCAGGGACGCCTTCTGGCCGCCTGGCCGCTCAGGCAGGCGGGGAGCGCCCCATCAGACGCTGGCTGTGGTGGGAGGGGCCTGAGGAGGTGGGGCTTGCAGCTGTGCCGGGCGGGGGCGGAGAGAGCCGCCAACGCCGCGAGCGACAAGAGGAGAAGGCGGAGCGGGAGGCAAAACGCCTGGAGCACCCGGTCTTCCCTAGAGGTCTCCCATCCAAGTTCTAACCAGGCCCGACCCTGCTTAGCTTCCGCGATCGCGGCGAGATCGGGCCCTTCTAGGCTGCTTCGGCAGTGGATGCCGGCGGGGTCGCGGGCTGCCTCTTGAGGCGCAGCTTCGCAGGCGCTTGGGCCTTACCGTCAGCCCAGCGGCCCGCCCGTCCCGGCAGGGCCCCGCCGCCCGCCTAGGCAGGGGAACGGAGGTCTCGGGCACCTGGGGGTGGCGGAGGTGCTGGCGACCACCCAGCCCAGGGCGGGCGGGAGCCAGCAAACTTTTCGGCGCTTGGCGCCCCGCCCCAGATCCCGCAGGCCGCTCACGGGGAAGTGGCCCAGGAGGCTTCCGGGCCCGGGGACCGCGGGCCCTTGGGCATCCCACCTGCCCGCCCACGCTGCGCTAGGCGCAGCTCAGACGCAGACCGGGCCGGCCCTCCTGCCCGACAGAAGCTGGCCCGAAGCCACTGGGAGCCACCATTGAGTTGGCACGGCCCCTAAGACCCAGCCACGCCACCCTCGCCCCCACGCCACCGTCCGAGCTCAGGACCCCGCCCCAGGTGGCCGGCAGGCCCGGGGAAGCGGCCCGGGCCCTCGATCCCGCTCCCGCCCCGGGCCATGGCGAAACGGCGGAGGGGCGGCTTTTTCCGTATGGAGCTGTGGAGAGCCAGCCCGGCAGACAGGTGGCGGCGCCGGGGCTGGGCTGCAGTGGGGGTGGGCCAGGTGCAGGTCGAGGGGCTCGCGGGCCGCACGGACGGCCCCCGGGTCCGCGGCCACGTCTGGTTCCCGTCAGGCCACGCCCGGAGCGTCTGGTGTGCCTCTGCCTTCCAGGGACGCCTTCTGGCCGCCTGGCCGCTCAGGCAGGCGGGGAGCGCCCCATCAGACGCTGGCTGTGGTGGGAGGGGCCTGAGGAGGTGGGGCTTGCAGCTGTGCCGGGCGGGGGCGGAGAGAGCCGCCAACGCCGCGAGCGACAAGAGGAGAAGGCGGAGCGGGAGGCAAAACGCCTGGAGCACCCGGTCTTCCCTAGAGGTCTCCCATCCAAGTTCTAACCAGGCCCGACCCTGCTTAGCTTCCGCGATCGCGGCGAGATCGGGCCCTTCTAGGCTGCTTCGGCAGTGGATGCCGGCGGGGTCGCGGGCTGCCTCTTGAGGCGCAGCTTCGCAGGCGCTTGGGCCTTACCGTCAGCCCAGCGGCCCGCCCGTCCCGGCAGGGCCCCGCCGCCCGCCTAGGCAGGGGAACGGAGGTCTCGGGCACCTGGGGGTGGCGGAGGTGCTGGCGACCACCCAGCCCAGGGCGGGCGGGAGCCAGCAAACTTTTCGGCGCTTGGCGCCCCGCCCCAGATCCCGCAGGCCGCTCACGGGGAAGTGGCCCAGGAGGCTTCCGGGCCCGGGGACCGCGGGCCCTTGGGCATCCCACCTGCCCGCCCACGCTGCGCTAGGCGCAGCTCAGACGCAGACCGGGCCGGCCCTCCTGCCCGACAGAAGCTGGCCCGAAGCCACTGGGAGCCACCATTGAGTTGGCACGGCCCCTAAGACCCAGCCACGCCACCCTCGCCCCCACGCCACCGTCCGAGCTCAGGACCCCGCCCCAGGTGGCCGGCAGGCCCGGGGAAGCGGCCCGGGCCCTCGATCCCGCTCCCGCCCCGGGCCATGGCGAAACGGCGGAGGGGCGGCTTTTTCCGTATGGAGCTGTGGAGAGCCAGCCCGGCAGACAGGTGGCGGCGCCGGGGCTGGGCTGCAGTGGGGGGCGGCCAGGTGCAGGTCGAGGGGCTCGCGGGCCGCACGGACGGCCCCCGGGTCCGCGGCCACGTCTGGTTCCCGTCAGGCCACGCCCGGAGCGTCTGGTGTGCCTCTGCCTTCCAGGGACGCCTTCTGGCCGCCTGGCCGCTCAGGCAGGCGGGGAGCGCCCCATCAGACGCTGGCTGTGGTGGGAGGGGCCTGAGGAGGTGGGGCTTGCAGCTGTGCCGGGCGGGGGCGGAGAGAGCCGCCAACGCCGCGAGCGAGCGACAAGAGGAGAAGGCGGAGCGGGAGGCAAAACGCCTGGAGCACCCGGTCTTCCCTAGAGGTCTCCCATCCAAGTTCTAACCAGGCCCGACCCTGCTTAGCTTCCGCGATCGCGGCGAGATCGGGCCCTTCTAGGCTGCTTCGGCAGTGGATGCCGGCGGGGTCGCGGGCTGCCTCTTGAGGCGCAGCTTCGCAGGCGCTTGGGCCTTACCGTCAGCCCAGCGGCCCGCCCGTCCCGGCAGGGCCCCGCCGCCCGCCTAGGCAGGGGAACGGAGGTCTCGGGCACCTGGGGGTGGCGGAGGTGCTGGCGACCACCCAGCCCAGGGCGGGCGGGAGCCAGCAAACTTTTCGGCGCTTGGCGCCCCGCCCCAGATCCCGCAGGCCGCTCACGGGGAAGTGGCCCAGGAGGCTTCCGGGCCCGGGGACCGCGGGCCCTTGGGCATCCCACCTGCCCGCCCACGCTGCGCTAGGCGCAGCTCAGACGCAGACCGGGCCGGCCCTCCTGCCCGACAGAAGCTGGCCCGAAGCCACTGGGAGCCACCATTGAGTTGGCACGGCCCCTAAGACCCAGCCACGGCACCCTCGCCCCCACGCCACCGTCCGAGCTCAGGACCCCGCCCCAGGTGGCCGGCAGGCCCGGGGAAGCGGCCCGGGCCCTCGATCCCGCTCCCGCCCCGGGCCATGGCGAAACGGCGGAGGGGCGGCTTTTTCCGTATGGAGCTGTGGAGAGCCAGCCCGGCAGACAGGTGGCGGCGCCGGGGCTGGGCTGCAGTGGGGGTGGGCCAGGTGCAGGTCGAGGGGCTCGCGGGCCGCACGGACGGCCCCCGGGTCCGCGGCCACGTCTGGTTCCCGTCAGGCCACGCCCGGAGCGTCTGGTGTGCCTCTGCCTTCCAGGGACGCCTTCTGGCCGCCTGGCCGCTCAGGCAGGCGGGGAGCGCCCCATCAGACGCTGGCTGTGGTGGGAGGGGCCTGAGGAGGTGGGGCTTGCAGCTGTGCCGGGCGGGGGCGGAGAGAGCCGCCAACGCCGCGAGCGACAAGAGGAGAAGGCGGAGCGGGAGGCAAAACGCCTGGAGCACCCGGTCTTCCCTAGAGGTCTCCCATCCAAGTTCTAACCAGGCCCGACCCTGCTTAGCTTCCGCGATCGCGGCGAGATCGGGCCCTTCTAGGCTGCTTCGGCAGTGGATGCCGGCGGGGTCGCGGGCTGCCTCTTGAGGCGCAGCTTCGCAGGCGCTTGGGCCTTACCGTCAGCCCAGCGGCCCGCCCGTCCCGGCAGGGCCCCGCCGCCCGCCTAGGCAGGGGAACGGAGGTCTCGGGCACCTGGGGGTGGCGGAGGTGCTGGCGACCACCCAGCCCAGGGCGGGCGGGAGCCAGCAAACTTTTCGGCGCTTGGCGCCCCGCCCCAGATCCCGCAGGCCGCTCACGGGGAAGTGGCCCAGGAGGCTTCCGGGCCCGGGGACCGCGGGCCCTTGGGCATCCCACCTGCCCGCCCACGCTGCGCTAGGCGCAGCTCAGACGCAGACCGGGCCGGCCCTCCTGCCCGACAGAAGCTGGCCCGAAGCCACTGGGAGCCACCATTGAGTTGGCACGGCCCCTAAGACCCAGCCACGCCACCCTCGCCCCCACGCCACCGTCCGAGCTCAGGACCCCGCCCCAGGTGGCCGGCAGGCCCGGGGAAGCGGCCCGGGCCCTCGATCCCGCTCCCGCCCCGGGCCATGGCGAAACGGCGGAGGGGCGGCTTTTTCCGTATGGAGCTGTGGAGAGCCAGCCCGGCAGACAGGTGGCGGCGCCGGGGCTGGGCTGCAGTGGGGGGCGGCCAGGTGCAGGTCGAGGGGCTCGCGGGCCGCACGGACGGCCCCCGGGTCCGCGGCCACGTCTGGTTCCCGTCAGGCCACGCCCGGAGCGTCTGGTGTGCCTCTGCCTTCCAGGGACGCCTTCTGGCCGCCTGGCCGCTCAGGCAGGCGGGGAGCGCCCCATCAGACGCTGGCTGTGGTGGGAGGGGCCTGAGGAGGTGGGGCTTGCAGCTGTGCCGGGCGGGGGCGGAGAGAGCCGCCAACGCCGCGAGCGAGCGACAAGAGGAGAAGGCGGAGCGGGAGGCAAAACGCCTGGAGCACCCGGTCTTCCCTAGAGGTCTCCCATCCAAGTTCTAACCAGGCCCGACCCTGCTTAGCTTCCGCGATCGCGGCGAGATCGGGCCCTTCTAGGCTGCTTCGGCAGTGGATGCCGGCGGGGTCGCGGGCTGCCTCTTGAGGCGCAGCTTCGCAGGCGCTTGGGCCTTACCGTCAGCCCAGCGGCCCGCCCGTCCCGGCAGGGCCCCGCCGCCCGCCTAGGCAGGGGAACGGAGGTCTCGGGCACCTGGGGGTGGCGGAGGTGCTGGCGACCACCCAGCCCAGGGCGGGCGGGAGCCAGCAAACTTTTCGGCGCTTGGCGCCCCGCCCCAGATCCCGCAGGCCGCTCACGGGGAAGTGGCCCAGGAGGCTTCCGGGCCCGGGGACCGCGGGCCCTTGGGCATCCCACCTGCCCGCCCACGCTGCGCTAGGCGCAGCTCAGACGCAGACCGGGCCGGCCCTCCTGCCCGACAGAAGCTGGCCCGAAGCCACTGGGAGCCACCATTGAGTTGGCACGGCCCCTAAGACCCAGCCACGCCACCCTCGCCCCCACGCCACCGTCCGAGCTCAGGACCCCGCCCCAGGTGGCCGGCAGGCCCGGGGAAGCGGCCCGGGCCCTCGATCCCGCTCCCGCCCCGGGCCATGGCGAAACGGCGGAGGGGCGGCTTTTTCCGTATGGAGCTGTGGAGAGCCAGCCCGGCAGACAGGTGGCGGCGCCGGGGCTGGGCTGCAGTGGGGGGCGGCCAGGTGCAGGTCGAGGGGCTCGCGGGCCGCACGGACGGCCCCCGGGTCCGCGGCCACGTCTGGTTCCCGTCAGGCCACGCCCGGAGCGTCTGGTGTGCCTCTGCCTTCCAGGGACGCCTTCTGGCCGCCTGGCCGCTCAGGCAGGCGGGGAGCGCCCCATCAGACGCTGGCTGTGGTGGGAGGGGCCTGAGGAGGTGGGGCTTGCAGCTGTGCCGGGCGGGGGCGGAGAGAGCCGCGAACGCCGCGAGCGAGCGACAAGAGGAGAAGGCGGAGCGGGAGGCAAAACGCCTGGAGCACCCGGTCTTCCCTAGAGGTCTCCCATCCAAGTTCTAACCAGGCCCGACCCTGCTTAGCTTCCGCGATCGCGGCGAGATCGGGCCCTTCTAGGCTGCTTCGGCAGTGGATGCCGGCGGGGTCGCGGGCTGCCTCTTGAGGCGCAGCTTCGCAGGCGCTTGGGCCTTACCGTCAGCCCAGCGGCCCGCCCGTCCCGGCAGGGCCCCGCCGCCCGCCTAGGCAGGGGAACGGAGGTCTCGGGCACCTGGGGGTGGCGGAGGTGCTGGCGACCACCCAGCCCAGGGCGGGCGGGAGCCAGCAAACTTTTCGGCGCTTGGCGCCCCGCCCCAGATCCCGCAGGCCGCTCACGGGGAAGTGGCCCAGGAGGCTTCCGGGCCCGGGGACCGCGGGCCCTTGGGCATCCCACCTGCCCGCCCACGCTGCGCTAGGCGCAGCTCAGACGCAGACCGGGCCGGCCCTCCTGCCCGACAGAAGCTGGCCCGAAGCCACTGGGAGCCACCATTGAGTTGGCACGGCCCCTAAGACCCAGCCACGCCACCCTCGCCCCCACGCCACCGTCCGAGCTCAGGACCCCGCCCCAGGTGGCCGGCAGGCCCGGGGAAGCGGCCCGGGCCCTCGATCCCGCTCCCGCCCCGGGCCATGGCGAAACGGCGGAGGGGCGGCTTTTTCCGTATGGAGCTGTGGAGAGCCAGCCCGGCAGACAGGTGGCGGCGCCGGGGCTGGGCTGCAGTGGGGGGCGGCCAGGTGCAGGTCGAGGGGCTCGCGGGCCGCACGGACGGCCCCCGGGTCCGCGGCCACGTCTGGTTCCCGTCAGGCCACGCCCGGAGCGTCTGGTGTGCCTCTGCCTTCCAGGGACGCCTTCTGGCCGCCTGGCCGCTCAGGCAGGCGGGGAGCGCCCCATCAGACGCTGGCTGTGGTGGGAGGGGCCTGAGGAGGTGGGGCTTGCAGCTGTGCCGGGCGGGGGCGGAGAGAGCCGCCAACGCCGCGAGCGACAAGAGGAGAAGGCGGAGCGGGAGGCAAAACGCCTGGAGCACCCGGTCTTCCCTAGAGGTCTCCCATCCAAGTTCTAACCAGGCCCGACCCTGCTTAGCTTCCGCGATCGCGGCGAGATCGGGCCCTTCTAGGCTGCTTCGGCAGTGGATGCCGGCGGGGTCGCGGGCTGCCTCTTGAGGCGCAGCTTCGCAGGCGCTTGGGCCTTACCGTCAGCCCAGCGGCCCGCCCGTCCCGGCAGGGCCCCGCCGCCCGCCTAGGCAGGGGAACGGAGGTCTCGGGCACCTGGGGGTGGCGGAGGTGCTGGCGACCACCCAGCCCAGGGCGGGCGGGAGCCAGCAAACTTTTCGGCGCTTGGCGCCCCGCCCCAGATCCCGCAGGCCGCTCACGGGGAAGTGGCCCAGGAGGCTTCCGGGCCCGGGGACCGCGGGCCCTTGGGCATCCCACCTGCCCGCCCACGCTGCGCTAGGCGCAGCTCAGACGCAGACCGGGCCGGCCCTCCTGCCCGACAGAAGCTGGCCCGAAGCCACTGGGAGCCACCATTGAGTTGGCACGGCCCCTAAGACCCAGCCACGCCACCCTCGCCCCCACGCCACCGTCCGAGCTCAGGACCCCGCCCCAGGTGGCCGGCAGGCCCGGGGAAGCGGCCCGGGCCCTCGATCCCGCTCCCGCCCCGGGCCATGGCGAAACGGCGGAGGGGCGGCTTTTTCCGTATGGAGCTGTGGAGAGCCAGCCCGGCAGACAGGTGGCGGCGCCGGGGCTGGGCTGCAGTGGGGGTGGGCCAGGTGCAGGTCGAGGGGCTCGCGGGCCGCACGGACGGCCCCCGGGTCCGCGGCCACGTCTGGTTCCCGTCAGGCCACGCCCGGAGCGTCTGGTGTGCCTCTGCCTTCCAGGGACGCCTTCTGGCCGCCTGGCCGCTCAGGCAGGCGGGGAGCGCCCCATCAGACGCTGGCTGTGGTGGGAGGGGCCTGAGGAGGTGGGGCTTGCAGCTGTGCCGGGCGGGGGCGGAGAGAGCCGCCAACGCCGCGAGCGACAAGAGGAGAAGGCGGAGCGGGAGGCAAAACGCCTGGAGCACCCGGTCTTCCCTAGAGGTCTCCCATCCAAGTTCTAACCAGGCCCGACCCTGCTTAGCTTCCGCGATCGCGGCGAGATCGGGCCCTTCTAGGCTGCTTCGGCAGTGGATGCCGGCGGGGTCGCGGGCTGCCTCTTGAGGCGCAGCTTCGCAGGCGCTTGGGCCTTACCGTCAGCCCAGCGGCCCGCCCGTCCCGGCAGGGCCCCGCCGCCCGCCTAGGCAGGGGAACGGAGGTCTCGGGCACCTGGGGGTGGCGGAGGTGCTGGCGACCACCCAGCCCAGGGCGGGCGGGAGCCAGCAAACTTTTCGGCGCTTGGCGCCCCGCCCCAGATCCCGCAGGCCGCTCACGGGGAAGTGGCCCAGGAGGCTTCCGGGCCCGGGGACCGCGGGCCCTTGGGCATCCCACCTGCCCGCCCACGCTGCGCTAGGCGCAGCTCAGACGCAGACCGGGCCGGCCCTCCTGCCCGACAGAAGCTGGCCCGAAGCCACTGGGAGCCACCATTGAGTTGGCACGGCCCCTAAGACCCAGCCACGCCACCCTCGCCCCCACGCCACCGTCCGAGCTCAGGACCCCGCCCCAGGTGGCCGGCAGGCCCGGGGAAGCGGCCCGGGCCCTCGATCCCGCTCCCGCCCCGGGCCATGGCGAAACGGCGGAGGGGCGGCTTTTTCCGTATGGAGCTGTGGAGAGCCAGCCCGGCAGACAGGTGGCGGCGCCGGGGCTGGGCTGCAGTGGGGGGCGGCCAGGTGCAGGTCGAGGGGCTCGCGGGCCGCACGGACGGCCCCCGGGTCCGCGGCCACGTCTGGTTCCCGTCAGGCCACGCCCGGAGCGTCTGGTGTGCCTCTGCCTTCCAGGGACGCCTTCTGGCCGCCTGGCCGCTCAGGCAGGCGGGGAGCGCCCCATCAGACGCTGGCTGTGGTGGGAGGGGCCTGAGGAGGTGGGGCTTGCAGCTGTGCCGGGCGGGGGCGGAGAGAGCCGCCAACGCCGCGAGCGAGCGACAAGAGGAGAAGGCGGAGCGGGAGGCAAAACGCCTGGAGCACCCGGTCTTCCCTAGAGGTCTCCCATCCAAGTTCTAACCAGGCCCGACCCTGCTTAGCTTCCGCGATCGCGGCGAGATCGGGCCCTTCTAGGCTGCTTCGGCAGTGGATGCCGGCGGGGTCGCGGGCTGCCTCTTGAGGCGCAGCTTCGCAGGCGCTTGGGCCTTACCGTCAGCCCAGCGGCCCGCCCGTCCCGGCAGGGCCCCGCCGCCCGCCTAGGCAGGGGAACGGAGGTCTCGGGCACCTGGGGGTGGCGGAGGTGCTGGCGACCACCCAGCCCAGGGCGGGCGGGAGCCAGCAAACTTTTCGGCGCTTGGCGCCCCGCCCCAGATCCCGCAGGCCGCTCACGGGGAAGTGGCCCAGGAGGCTTCCGGGCCCGGGGACCGCGGGCCCTTGGGCATCCCACCTGCCCGCCCACGCTGCGCTAGGCGCAGCTCAGACGCAGACCGGGCCGGCCCTCCTGCCCGACAGAAGCTGGCCCGAAGCCACTGGGAGCCACCATTGAGTTGGCACGGCCCCTAAGACCCAGCCACGGCACCCTCGCCCCCACGCCACCGTCCGAGCTCAGGACCCCGCCCCAGGTGGCCGGCAGGCCCGGGGAAGCGGCCCGGGCCCTCGATCCCGCTCCCGCCCCGGGCCATGGCGAAACGGCGGAGGGGCGGCTTTTTCCGTATGGAGCTGTGGAGAGCCAGCCCGGCAGACAGGTGGCGGCGCCGGGGCTGGGCTGCAGTGGGGGTGGGCCAGGTGCAGGTCGAGGGGCTCGCGGGCCGCACGGACGGCCCCCGGGTCCGCGGCCACGTCTGGTTCCCGTCAGGCCACGCCCGGAGCGTCTGGTGTGCCTCTGCCTTCCAGGGACGCCTTCTGGCCGCCTGGCCGCTCAGGCAGGCGGGGAGCGCCCCATCAGACGCTGGCTGTGGTGGGAGGGGCCTGAGGAGGTGGGGCTTGCAGCTGTGCCGGGCGGGGGCGGAGAGAGCCGCCAACGCCGCGAGCGACAAGAGGAGAAGGCGGAGCGGGAGGCAAAACGCCTGGAGCACCCGGTCTTCCCTAGAGGTCTCCCATCCAAGTTCTAACCAGGCCCGACCCTGCTTAGCTTCCGCGATCGCGGCGAGATCGGGCCCTTCTAGGCTGCTTCGGCAGTGGATGCCGGCGGGGTCGCGGGCTGCCTCTTGAGGCGCAGCTTCGCAGGCGCTTGGGCCTTACCGTCAGCCCAGCGGCCCGCCCGTCCCGGCAGGGCCCCGCCGCCCGCCTAGGCAGGGGAACGGAGGTCTCGGGCACCTGGGGGTGGCGGAGGTGCTGGCGACCACCCAGCCCAGGGCGGGCGGGAGCCAGCAAACTTTTCGGCGCTTGGCGCCCCGCCCCAGATCCCGCAGGCCGCTCACGGGGAAGTGGCCCAGGAGGCTTCCGGGCCCGGGGACCGCGGGCCCTTGGGCATCCCACCTGCCCGCCCACGCTGCGCTAGGCGCAGCTCAGACGCAGACCGGGCCGGCCCTCCTGCCCGACAGAAGCTGGCCCGAAGCCACTGGGAGCCACCATTGAGTTGGCACGGCCCCTAAGACCCAGCCACGCCACCCTCGCCCCCACGCCACCGTCCGAGCTCAGGACCCCGCCCCAGGTGGCCGGCAGGCCCGGGGAAGCGGCCCGGGCCCTCGATCCCGCTCCCGCCCCGGGCCATGGCGAAACGGCGGAGGGGCGGCTTTTTCCGTATGGAGCTGTGGAGAGCCAGCCCGGCAGACAGGTGGCGGCGCCGGGGCTGGGCTGCAGTGGGGGGCGGCCAGGTGCAGGTCGAGGGGCTCGCGGGCCGCACGGACGGCCCCCGGGTCCGCGGCCACGTCTGGTTCCCGTCAGGCCACGCCCGGAGCGTCTGGTGTGCCTCTGCCTTCCAGGGACGCCTTCTGGCCGCCTGGCCGCTCAGGCAGGCGGGGAGCGCCCCATCAGACGCTGGCTGTGGTGGGAGGGGCCTGAGGAGGTGGGGCTTGCAGCTGTGCCGGGCGGGGGCGGAGAGAGCCGCCAACGCCGCGAGCGAGCGACAAGAGGAGAAGGCGGAGCGGGAGGCAAAACGCCTGGAGCACCCGGTCTTCCCTAGAGGTCTCCCATCCAAGTTCTAACCAGGCCCGACCCTGCTTAGCTTCCGCGATCGCGGCGAGATCGGGCCCTTCTAGGCTGCTTCGGCAGTGGATGCCGGCGGGGTCGCGGGCTGCCTCTTGAGGCGCAGCTTCGCAGGCGCTTGGGCCTTACCGTCAGCCCAGCGGCCCGCCCGTCCCGGCAGGGCCCCGCCGCCCGCCTAGGCAGGGGAACGGAGGTCTCGGGCACCTGGGGGTGGCGGAGGTGCTGGCGACCACCCAGCCCAGGGCGGGCGGGAGCCAGCAAACTTTTCGGCGCTTGGCGCCCCGCCCCAGATCCCGCAGGCCGCTCACGGGGAAGTGGCCCAGGAGGCTTCCGGGCCCGGGGACCGCGGGCCCTTGGGCATCCCACCTGCCCGCCCACGCTGCGCTAGGCGCAGCTCAGACGCAGACCGGGCCGGCCCTCCTGCCCGACAGAAGCTGGCCCGAAGCCACTGGGAGCCACCATTGAGTTGGCACGGCCCCTAAGACCCAGCCACGCCACCCTCGCCCCCACGCCACCGTCCGAGCTCAGGACCCCGCCCCAGGTGGCCGGCAGGCCCGGGGAAGCGGCCCGGGCCCTCGATCCCGCTCCCGCCCCGGGCCATGGCGAAACGGCGGAGGGGCGGCTTTTTCCGTATGGAGCTGTGGAGAGCCAGCCCGGCAGACAGGTGGCGGCGCCGGGGCTGGGCTGCAGTGGGGGGCGGCCAGGTGCAGGTCGAGGGGCTCGCGGGCCGCACGGACGGCCCCCGGGTCCGCGGCCACGTCTGGTTCCCGTCAGGCCACGCCCGGAGCGTCTGGTGTGCCTCTGCCTTCCAGGGACGCCTTCTGGCCGCCTGGCCGCTCAGGCAGGCGGGGAGCGCCCCATCAGACGCTGGCTGTGGTGGGAGGGGCCTGAGGAGGTGGGGCTTGCAGCTGTGCCGGGCGGGGGCGGAGAGAGCCGCGAACGCCGCGAGCGAGCGACAAGAGGAGAAGGCGGAGCGGGAGGCAAAACGCCTGGAGCACCCGGTCTTCCCTAGAGGTCTCCCATCCAAGTTCTAACCAGGCCCGACCCTGCTTAGCTTCCGCGATCGCGGCGAGATCGGGCCCTTCTAGGCTGCTTCGGCAGTGGATGCCGGCGGGGTCGCGGGCTGCCTCTTGAGGCGCAGCTTCGCAGGCGCTTGGGCCTTACCGTCAGCCCAGCGGCCCGCCCGTCCCGGCAGGGCCCCGCCGCCCGCCTAGGCAGGGGAACGGAGGTCTCGGGCACCTGGGGGTGGCGGAGGTGCTGGCGACCACCCAGCCCAGGGCGGGCGGGAGCCAGCAAACTTTTCGGCGCTTGGCGCCCCGCCCCAGATCCCGCAGGCCGCTCACGGGGAAGTGGCCCAGGAGGCTTCCGGGCCCGGGGACCGCGGGCCCTTGGGCATCCCACCTGCCCGCCCACGCTGCGCTAGGCGCAGCTCAGACGCAGACCGGGCCGGCCCTCCTGCCCGACAGAAGCTGGCCCGAAGCCACTGGGAGCCACCATTGAGTTGGCACGGCCCCTAAGACCCAGCCACGCCACCCTCGCCCCCACGCCACCGTCCGAGCTCAGGACCCCGCCCCAGGTGGCCGGCAGGCCCGGGGAAGCGGCCCGGGCCCTCGATCCCGCTCCCGCCCCGGGCCATGGCGAAACGGCGGAGGGGCGGCTTTTTCCGTATGGAGCTGTGGAGAGCCAGCCCGGCAGACAGGTGGCGGCGCCGGGGCTGGGCTGCAGTGGGGGGCGGCCAGGTGCAGGTCGAGGGGCTCGCGGGCCGCACGGACGGCCCCCGGGTCCGCGGCCACGTCTGGTTCCCGTCAGGCCACGCCCGGAGCGTCTGGTGTGCCTCTGCCTTCCAGGGACGCCTTCTGGCCGCCTGGCCGCTCAGGCAGGCGGGGAGCGCCCCATCAGACGCTGGCTGTGGTGGGAGGGGCCTGAGGAGGTGGGGCTTGCAGCTGTGCCGGGCGGGGGCGGAGAGAGCCGCCAACGCCGCGAGCGACAAGAGGAGAAGGCGGAGCGGGAGGCAAAACGCCTGGAGCACCCGGTCTTCCCTAGAGGTCTCCCATCCAAGTTCTAACCAGGCCCGACCCTGCTTAGCTTCCGCGATCGCGGCGAGATCGGGCCCTTCTAGGCTGCTTCGGCAGTGGATGCCGGCGGGGTCGCGGGCTGCCTCTTGAGGCGCAGCTTCGCAGGCGCTTGGGCCTTACCGTCAGCCCAGCGGCCCGCCCGTCCCGGCAGGGCCCCGCCGCCCGCCTAGGCAGGGGAACGGAGGTCTCGGGCACCTGGGGGTGGCGGAGGTGCTGGCGACCACCCAGCCCAGGGCGGGCGGGAGCCAGCAAACTTTTCGGCGCTTGGCGCCCCGCCCCAGATCCCGCAGGCCGCTCACGGGGAAGTGGCCCAGGAGGCTTCCGGGCCCGGGGACCGCGGGCCCTTGGGCATCCCACCTGCCCGCCCACGCTGCGCTAGGCGCAGCTCAGACGCAGACCGGGCCGGCCCTCCTGCCCGACAGAAGCTGGCCCGAAGCCACTGGGAGCCACCATTGAGTTGGCACGGCCCCTAAGACCCAGCCACGGCACCCTCGCCCCCACGCCACCGTCCGAGCTCAGGACCCCGCCCCAGGTGGCCGGCAGGCCCGGGGAAGCGGCCCGGGCCCTCGATCCCGCTCCCGCCCCGGGCCATGGCGAAACGGCGGAGGGGCGGCTTTTTCCGTATGGAGCTGTGGAGAGCCAGCCCGGCAGACAGGTGGCGGCGCCGGGGCTGGGCTGCAGTGGGGGGCGGCCAGGTGCAGGTCGAGGGGCTCGCGGGCCGCACGGACGGCCCCCGGGTCCGCGGCCACGTCTGGTTCCCGTCAGGCCACGCCCGGAGCGTCTGGTGTGCCTCTGCCTTCCAGGGACGCCTTCTGGCCGCCTGGCCGCTCAGGCAGGCGGGGAGCGCCCCATCAGACGCTGGCTGTGGTGGGAGGGGCCTGAGGAGGTGGGGCTTGCAGCTGTGCCGGGCGGGGGCGGAGAGAGCCGCCAACGCCGCGAGCGACAAGAGGAGAAGGCGGAGCGGGAGGCAAAACGCCTGGAGCACCCGGTCTTCCCTAGAGGTCTCCCATCCAAGTTCTAACCAGGCCCGACCCTGCTTAGCTTCCGCGATCGCGGCGAGATCGGGCCCTTCTAGGCTGCTTCGGCAGTGGATGCCGGCGGGGTCGCGGGCTGCCTCTTGAGGCGCAGCTTCGCAGGCGCTTGGGCCTTACCGTCAGCCCAGCGGCCCGCCCGTCCCGGCAGGGCCCCGCCGCCCGCCTAGGCAGGGGAACGGAGGTCTCGGGCACCTGGGGGTGGCGGAGGTGCTGGCGACCACCCAGCCCAGGGCGGGCGGGAGCCAGCAAACTTTTCGGCGCTTGGCGCCCCGCCCCAGATCCCGCAGGCCGCTCACGGGGAAGTGGCCCAGGAGGCTTCCGGGCCCGGGGACCGCGGGCCCTTGGGCATCCCACCTGCCCGCCCACGCTGCGCTAGGCGCAGCTCAGACGCAGACCGGGCCGGCCCTCCTGCCTGACAGAAGCTGGCCCGAAGCCACTGGGAGCCACCATTGAGTTGGCACGGCCCCTAAGACCCAGCCACGCCACCCTCGCCCCCACGCCACCGTCCGAGCTCAGGACCCCGCCCCAGGTGGCCGGCAGGCCCGGGGAAGCGGCCCGGGCCCTCGATCCCGCTCCCGCCCCGGGCCATGGCGAAACGGCGGAGGGGCGGCTTTTTCCGTATGGAGCTGTGGAGAGCCAGCCCGGCAGACAGGTGGCGGCGCCGGGGCTGGGCTGCAGTGGGGGGCGGCCAGGTGCAGGTCGAGGGGCTCGCGGGCCGCACGGACGGCCCCCGGGTCCGCGGCCACGTCTGGTTCCCGTCAGGCCACGCCCGGAGCGTCTGGTGTGCCTCTGCCTTCCAGGGACGCCTTCTGGCCGCCTGGCCGCTCAGGCAGGCGGGGAGCGCCCCATCAGACGCTGGCTGTGGTGGGAGGGGCCTGAGGAGGTGGGGCTTGCAGCTGTGCCGGGCGGGGGCGGAGAGAGCCGCCAACGCCGCGAGCGAGCGACAAGAGGAGAAGGCGGAGCGGGAGGCAAAACGCCTGGAGCACCCGGTCTTCCCTAGAGGTCTCCCATCCAAGTTCTAACCAGGCCCGACCCTGCTTAGCTTCCGCGATCGCGGCGAGATCGGGCCCTTCTAGGCTGCTTCGGCAGTGGATGCCGGCGGGGTCGCGGGCTGCCTCTTGAGGCGCAGCTTCGCAGGCGCTTGGGCCTTACCGTCAGCCCAGCGGCCCGCCCGTCCCGGCAGGGCCCCGCCGCCCGCCTAGGCATGGGAACGGAGGTCTCGGGCACCTGGGGGTGGCGGAGGTGCTGGCGACCACCCAGCCCAGGGCGGGCGGGAGCCAGCAAACTTTTCGGCGCTTGGCGCCCCGCCCCAGATCCCGCAGGCCGCTCACGGGGAAGTGGCCCAGGAGGCTTCCGGGCCCGGGGACCGCGGGCCCTTGGGCATCCCACCTGCCCGCCCACGCTGCGCTAGGCGCAGCTCAGACGCAGACCGGGCCGGCCCTCCTGCCCGACAGAAGCTGGCCCGAAGCCACTGGGAGCCACCATTGAGTTGGCACGGCCCCTAAGACCCAGCCACGCCACCCTCGCCCCCACGCCACCGTCCGAGCTCAGGACCCCGCCCCAGGTGGCCGGCAGGCCCGGGGAAGCGGCCCGGGCCCTCGATCCCGCTCCCGCCCCGGGCCATGGCGAAACGGCGGAGGGGCGGCTTTTTCCGTATGGAGCTGTGGAGAGCCAGCCCGGCAGACAGGTGGCGGCGCCGGGGCTGGGCTGCAGTGGGGGGCGGCCAGGTGCAGGTCGAGGGGCTCGCGGGCCGCACGGACGGCCCCCGGGTCCGCGGCCACGTCTGGTTCCCGTCAGGCCACGCCCGGAGCGTCTGGTGTGCCTCTGCCTTCCAGGGACGCCTTCTGGCCGCCTGGCCGCTCAGGCAGGCGGGGAGCGCCCCATCAGACGCTGGCTGTGGTGGGAGGGGCCTGAGGAGGTGGGGCTTGCAGCTGTGCCGGGCGGGGGCGGAGAGAGCCGCCAACGCCGCGAGCGACAAGAGGAGAAGGCGGAGCGGGAGGCAAAACGCCTGGAGCACCCGGTCTTCCCTAGAGGTCTCCCATCCAAGTTCTAACCAGGCCCGACCCTGCTTAGCTTCCGCGATCGCGGCGAGATCGGGCCCTTCTAGGCTGCTTCGGCAGTGGATGCCGGCGGGGTCGCGGGCTGCCTCTTGAGGCGCAGCTTCGCAGGCGCTTGGGCCTTACCGTCAGCCCAGCGGCCCGCCCGTCCCGGCAGGGCCCCGCCGCCCGCCTAGGCAGGGGAACGGAGGTCTCGGGCACCTGGGGGTGGCGGAGGTGCTGGCGACCACCCAGCCCAGGGCGGGCGGGAGCCAGCAAACTTTTCGGCGCTTGGCGCCCCGCCCCAGATCCCGCAGGCCGCTCACGGGGAAGTGGCCCAGGAGGCTTCCGGGCCCGGGGACCGCGGGCCCTTGGGCATCCCACCTGCCCGCCCACGCTGCGCTAGGCGCAGCTCAGACGCAGACCGGGCCGGCCCTCCTGCCCGACAGAAGCTGGCCCGAAGCCACTGGGAGCCACCATTGAGTTGGCACGGCCCCTAAGACCCAGCCACGGCACCCTCGCCCCCACGCCACCGTCCGAGCTCAGGACCCCGCCCCAGGTGGCCGGCAGGCCCGGGGAAGCGGCCCGGGCCCTCGATCCCGCTCCCGCCCCGGGCCATGGCGAAACGGCGGAGGGGCGGCTTTTTCCGTATGGAGCTGTGGAGAGCCAGCCCGGCAGACAGGTGGCGGCGCCGGGGCTGGGCTGCAGTGGGGGTGGGCCAGGTGCAGGTCGAGGGGCTCGCGGGCCGCACGGACGGCCCCCGGGTCCGCGGCCACGTCTGGTTCCCGTCAGGCCACGCCCGGAGCGTCTGGTGTGCCTCTGCCTTCCAGGGACGCCTTCTGGCCGCCTGGCCGCTCAGGCAGGCGGGGAGCGCCCCATCAGACGCTGGCTGTGGTGGGAGGGGCCTGAGGAGGTGGGGCTTGCAGCTGTGCCGGGCGGGGGCGGAGAGAGCCGCCAACGCCGCGAGCGACAAGAGGAGAAGGCGGAGCGGGAGGCAAAACGCCTGGAGCACCCGGTCTTCCCTAGAGGTCTCCCATCCAAGTTCTAACCAGGCCCGACCCTGCTTAGCTTCCGCGATCGCGGCGAGATCGGGCCCTTCTAGGCTGCTTCGGCAGTGGATGCCGGCGGGGTCGCGGGCTGCCTCTTGAGGCGCAGCTTCGCAGGCGCTTGGGCCTTACCGTCAGCCCAGCGGCCCGCCCGTCCCGGCAGGGCCCCGCCGCCCGCCTAGGCAGGGGAACGGAGGTCTCGGGCACCTGGGGGTGGCGGAGGTGCTGGCGACCACCCAGCCCAGGGCGGGCGGGAGCCAGCAAACTTTTCGGCGCTTGGCGCCCCGCCCCAGATCCCGCAGGCCGCTCACGGGGAAGTGGCCCAGGAGGCTTCCGGGCCCGGGGACCGCGGGCCCTTGGGCATCCCACCTGCCCGCCCACGCTGCGCTAGGCGCAGCTCAGACGCAGACCGGGCCGGCCCTCCTGCCCGACAGAAGCTGGCCCGAAGCCACTGGGAGCCACCATTGAGTTGGCACGGCCCCTAAGACCCAGCCACGCCACCCTCGCCCCCACGCCACCGTCCGAGCTCAGGACCCCGCCCCAGGTGGCCGGCAGGCCCGGGGAAGCGGCCCGGGCCCTCGATCCCGCTCCCGCCCCGGGCCATGGCGAAACGGCGGAGGGGCGGCTTTTTCCGTATGGAGCTGTGGAGAGCCAGCCCGGCAGACAGGTGGCGGCGCCGGGGCTGGGCTGCAGTGGGGGGCGGCCAGGTGCAGGTCGAGGGGCTCGCGGGCCGCACGGACGGCCCCCGGGTCCGCGGCCACGTCTGGTTCCCGTCAGGCCACGCCCGGAGCGTCTGGTGTGCCTCTGCCTTCCAGGGACGCCTTCTGGCCGCCTGGCCGCTCAGGCAGGCGGGGAGCGCCCCATCAGACGCTGGCTGTGGTGGGAGGGGCCTGAGGAGGTGGGGCTTGCAGCTGTGCCGGGCGGGGGCGGAGAGAGCCGCCAACGCCGCGAGCGACAAGAGGAGAAGGCGGAGCGGGAGGCAAAACGCCTGGAGCACCCGGTCTTCCCTAGAGGTCTCCCATCCAAGTTCTAACCAGGCCCGACCCTGCTTAGCTTCCGCGATCGCGGCGAGATCGGGCCCTTCTAGGCTGCTTCGGCAGTGGATGCCGGCGGGGTCGCGGGCTGCCTCTTGAGGCGCAGCTTCGCAGGCGCTTGGGCCTTACCGTCAGCCCAGCGGCCCGCCCGTCCCGGCAGGGCCCCGCCGCCCGCCTAGGCAGGGGAACGGAGGTCTCGGGCACCTGGGGGTGGCGGAGGTGCTGGCGACCACCCAGCCCAGGGCGGGCGGGAGCCAGCAAACTTTTCGGCGCTTGGCGCCCCGCCCCAGATCCCGCAGGCCGCTCACGGGGAAGTGGCCCAGGAGGCTTCCGGGCCCGGGGACCGCGGGCCCTTGGGCATCCCACCTGCCCGCCCACGTTGCGCTAGGCGCAGCTCAGACGCAGACCGGGCCGGCCCTCCTGCCCGACAGAAGCTGGCCCGAAGCCACTGGGAGCCACCATTGAGTTGGCACGGGCCCTAAGACCCAGCCACGCCACCCTCGCCCCCACGCCACCGTCCGAGCTCAGGACCCCGCCCCAGGTGGCCGGCAGGCCCGGGGAAGCGGCCCGGGCCCTCGATCCCGCTCCCGCCCCGGGCCATGGCGAAACGGCGGAGGGGCGGCTTTTTCCGTATGGAGCTGTGGAGAGCCAGCCCGGCAGACAGGTGGCGGCGCCGGGGCTGGGCTGCAGTGGGGGGCGGCCAGGTGCAGGTCGAGGGGCTCGCGGGCCGCACGGACGGCCCCCGGGTCCGCGGCCACGTCTGGTTCCCGTCAGGCCACGCCCGGAGCGTCTGGTGTGCCTCTGCCTTCCAGGGACGCCTTCTGGCCGCCTGGCCGCTCAGGCAGGCGGGGAGCGCCCCATCAGACGCTGGCTGTGGTGGGAGGGGCCTGAGGAGGTGGGGCTTGCAGCTGTGCCGGGCGGGGGCGGAGAGAGCCGCCAACGCCGCGAGCGACAAGAGGAGAAGGCGGAGCGGGAGGCAAAACGCCTGGAGCACCCGGTCTTCCCTAGAGGTCTCCCATCCAAGTTCTAACCAGGCCCGACCCTGCTTAGCTTCCGCGATCGCGGCGAGATCGGGCCCTTCTAGGCTGCTTCGGCAGTGGATGCCGGCGGGGTCGCGGGCTGCCTCTTGAGGCGCAGCTTCGCAGGCGCTTGGGCCTTACCGTCAGCCCAGCGGCCCGCCCGTCCCGGCAGGGCCCCGCCGCCCGCCTAGGCAGGGGAACGGAGGTCTCGGGCACCTGGGGGTGGCGGAGGTGCTGGCGACCACCCAGCCCAGGGCGGGCGGGAGCCAGCAAACTTTTCGGCGCTTGGCGCCCCGCCCCAGATCCCGCAGGCCGCTCACGGGGAAGTGGCCCAGGAGGCTTCCGGGCCCGGGGACCGCGGGCCCTTGGGCATCCCACCTGCCCGCCCACGCTGCGCTAGGCGCAGCTCAGACGCAGACCGGGCCGGCCCTCCTGCCCGACAGAAGCTGGCCCGAAGCCACTGGGAGCCACCATTGAGTTGGCACGGCCCCTAAGACCCAGCCACGCCACCCTCGCCCCCACGCCACCGTCCGAGCTCAGGACCCCGCCCCAGGTGGCCGGCAGGCCCGGGGAAGCGGCCCGGGCCCTCGATCCCGCTCCCGCCCCGGACCATGGCGAAACGGCGGAGGGGCGGCTTTTTCCGTATGGAGCTGTAGAGAGCCAGCCCGGCAGACAGGTGGCGGCGCCGGGGCTGGGCTGCAGTGGGGGGCGGCCAGGTGCAGGTCGAGGGGCTCGCGGGCCGCACGGACGGCCCCCGGGTCCGCGGCCACGTCTGGTTCCCGTCAGGCCACGCCCGGAGCGTCTGGTGTGCCTCTGCCTTCCAGGGACGCCTTCTGGCCGCCTGGCCGCTCAGGCAGGCGGGGAGCGCCCCATCAGACGCTGGCTGTGGTGGGAGGGGCCTGAGGAGGTGGGGCTTGCAGCTGTGCCGGGCGGGGGCGGAGAGAGCCGCCAACGCCGCGAGCGACAAGAGGAGAAGGCGGAGCGGGAGGCAAAACGCCTGGAGCACCCGGTCTTCCCTAGAGGTCTCCCATCCAAGTTCTAACCAGGCCCGACCCTGCTTAGCTTCCGCGATCGCGGCGAGATCGGGCCCTTCTAGGCTGCTTCGGCAGTGGATGCCGGCGGGGTCGCGGGCTGCCTCTTGAGGCGCAGCTTCGCAGGCGCTTGGGCCTTACCGTCAGCCCAGCGGCCCGCCCGTCCCGGCAGGGCCCCGCCGCCCGCCTAGGCAGGGGAACGGAGGTCTCGGGCACCTGGGGGTGGCGGAGGTGCTGGCGACCACCCAGCCCAGGGCGGGCGGGAGCCAGCAAACTTTTCGGCGCTTGGCGCCCCGCCCCAGATCCCGCAGGCCGCTCACGGGGAAGTGGCCCAGGAGGCTTCCGGGCCCGGGGACCGCGGGCCCTTGGGCATCCCACCTGCCCGCCCACGCTGCGCTAGGCGCAGCTCAGACGCAGACCGGGCCGGCCCTCCTGCCCGACAGAAGCTGGCCCGAAGCCACTGGGAGCCACCATTGAGTTGGCACGGCCCCTAAGACCCAGCCACGCCACCCTCGCCCCCACGCCACCGTCCGAGCTCAGGACCCCGCCCCAGGTGGCCGGCAGGCCCGGGGAAGCGGCCCGGGCCCTCGATCCCGCTCCCGCCCCGGGCCATGGCGAAACGGCGGAGGGGCGGCTTTTTCCGTATGGAGCTGTGGAGAGCCAGCCCGGCAGACAGGTGGCGGCGCCGGGGCTGGGCTGCAGTGGGGGGCGGCCAGGTGCAGGTCGAGGGGCTCGCGGGCCGCACGGACGGCCCCCGGGTCCGCGGCCACGTCTGGTTCCCGTCAGGCCACGCCCGGAGCGTCTGGTGTGCCTCTGCCTTCCAGGGACGCCTTCTGGCCGCCTGGCCGCTCAGGCAGGCGGGGAGCGCCCCATCAGACGCTGGCTGTGGTGGGAGGGGCCTGAGGAGGTGGGGCTTGCAGCTGTGCCGGGCGGGGGCGGAGAGAGCCGCCAACGCCGCGAGCGACAAGAGGAGAAGGCGGAGCGGGAGGCAAAACGCCTGGAGCACCCGGTCTTCCCTAGAGGTCTCCCATCCAAGTTCTAACCAGGCCCGACCCTGCTTAGCTTCCGCGATCGCGGCGAGATCGGGCCCTTCTAGGCTGCTTCGGCAGTGGATGCCGGCGGGGTCGCGGGCTGCCTCTTGAGGCGCAGCTTCGCAGGCGCTTGGGCCTTACCGTCAGCCCAGCGGCCCGCCCGTCCCGGCAGGGCCCCGCCGCCCGCCTAGGCAGGGGAACGGAGGTCTCGGGCACCTGGGGGTGGCGGAGGTGCTGGCGACCACCCAGCCCAGGGCGGGCGGGAGCCAGCAAACTTTTCGGCGCTTGGCGCCCCGCCCCAGATCCCGCAGGCCGCTCACGGGGAAGTGGCCCAGGAGGCTTCCGGGCCCGGGGACCGCGGGCCCTTGGGCATCCCACCTGCCCGCCCACGCTGCGCTAGGCGCAGCTCAGACGCAGACCGGGCCGGCCCTCCTGCCCGACAGAAGCTGGCCCGAAGCCACTGGGAGCCACCATTGAGTTGGCACGGCCCCTAAGACCCAGCCACGGCACCCTCGCCCCCACGCCACCGTCCGAGCTCAGGACCCCGCCCCAGGTGGCCGGCAGGCCCGGGGAAGCGGCCCGGGCCCTCGATCCCGCTCCCGCCCCGGGCCATGGCGAAACGGCGGAGGGGCGGCTTTTTCCGTATGGAGCTGTGGAGAGCCAGCCCGGCAGACAGGTGGCGGCGCCGGGGCTGGGCTGCAGTGGGGGTGGGCCAGGTGCAGGTCGAGGGGCTCGCGGGCCGCACGGACGGCCCCCGGGTCCGCGGCCACGTCTGGTTCCCGTCAGGCCACGCCCGGAGCGTCTGGTGTGCCTCTGCCTTCCAGGGACGCCTTCTGGCCGCCTGGCCGCTCAGGCAGGCGGGGAGCGCCCCATCAGACGCTGGCTGTGGTGGGAGGGGCCTGAGGAGGTGGGGCTTGCAGCTGTGCCGGGCGGGGGCGGAGAGAGCCGCCAACGCCGCGAGCGACAAGAGGAGAAGGCGGAGCGGGAGGCAAAACGCCTGGAGCACCCGGTCTTCCCTAGAGGTCTCCCATCCAAGTTCTAACCAGGCCCGACCCTGCTTAGCTTCCGCGATCGCGGCGAGATCGGGCCCTTCTAGGCTGCTTCGGCAGTGGATGCCGGCGGGGTCGCGGGCTGCCTCTTGAGGCGCAGCTTCGCAGGCGCTTGGGCCTTACCGTCAGCCCAGCGGCCCGCCCGTCCCGGCAGGGCCCCGCCGCCCGCCTAGGCAGGGGAACGGAGGTCTCGGGCACCTGGGGGTGGCGGAGGTGCTGGCGACCACCCAGCCCAGGGCGGGCGGGAGCCAGCAAACTTTTCGGCGCTTGGCGCCCCGCCCCAGATCCCGCAGGCCGCTCACGGGGAAGTGGCCCAGGAGGCTTCCGGGCCCGGGGACCGCGGGCCCTTGGGCATCCCACCTGCCCGCCCACGCTGCGCTAGGCGCAGCTCAGACGCAGACCGGGCCGGCCCTCCTGCCCGACAGAAGCTGGCCCGAAGCCACTGGGAGCCACCATTGAGTTGGCACGGCCCCTAAGACCCAGCCACGCCACCCTCGCCCCCACGCCACCGTCCGAGCTCAGGACCCCGCCCCAGGTGGCCGGCAGGCCCGGGGAAGCGGCCCGGGCCCTCGATCCCGCTCCCGCCCCGGGCCATGGCGAAACGGCGGAGGGGCGGCTTTTTCCGTATGGAGCTGTGGAGAGCCAGCCCGGCAGACAGGTGGCGGCGCCGGGGCTGGGCTGCAGTGGGGGGCGGCCAGGTGCAGGTCGAGGGGCTCGCGGGCCGCACGGACGGCCCCCGGGTCCGCGGCCACGTCTGGTTCCCGTCAGGCCACGCCCGGAGCGTCTGGTGTGCCTCTGCCTTCCAGGGACGCCTTCTGGCCGCCTGGCCGCTCAGGCAGGCGGGGAGCGCCCCATCAGACGCTGGCTGTGGTGGGAGGGGCCTGAGGAGGTGGGGCTTGCAGCTGTGCCGGGCGGGGGCGGAGAGAGCCGCCAACGCCGCGAGCGACAAGAGGAGAAGGCGGAGCGGGAGGCAAAACGCCTGGAGCACCCGGTCTTCCCTAGAGGTCTCCCATCCAAGTTCTAACCAGGCCCGACCCTGCTTAGCTTCCGCGATCGCGGCGAGATCGGGCCCTTCTAGGCTGCTTCGGCAGTGGATGCCGGCGGGGTCGCGGGCTGCCTCTTGAGGCGCAGCTTCGCAGGCGCTTGGGCCTTACCGTCAGCCCAGCGGCCCGCCCGTCCCGGCAGGGCCCCGCCGCCCGCCTAGGCAGGGGAACGGAGGTCTCGGGCACCTGGGGGTGGCGGAGGTGCTGGCGACCACCCAGCCCAGGGCGGGCGGGAGCCAGCAAACTTTTCGGCGCTTGGCGCCCCGCCCCAGATCCCGCAGGCCGCTCACGGGGAAGTGGCCCAGGAGGCTTCCGGGCCCGGGGACCGCGGGCCCTTGGGCATCCCACCTGCCCGCCCACGTTGCGCTAGGCGCAGCTCAGACGCAGACCGGGCCGGCCCTCCTGCCCGACAGAAGCTGGCCCGAAGCCACTGGGAGCCACCATTGAGTTGGCACGGGCCCTAAGACCCAGCCACGCCACCCTCGCCCCCACGCCACCGTCCGAGCTCAGGACCCCGCCCCAGGTGGCCGGCAGGCCCGGGGAAGCGGCCCGGGCCCTCGATCCCGCTCCCGCCCCGGGCCATGGCGAAACGGCGGAGGGGCGGCTTTTTCCGTATGGAGCTGTGGAGAGCCAGCCCGGCAGACAGGTGGCGGCGCCGGGGCTGGGCTGCAGTGGGGGGCGGCCAGGTGCAGGTCGAGGGGCTCGCGGGCCGCACGGACGGCCCCCGGGTCCGCGGCCACGTCTGGTTCCCGTCAGGCCACGCCCGGAGCGTCTGGTGTGCCTCTGCCTTCCAGGGACGCCTTCTGGCCGCCTGGCCGCTCAGGCAGGCGGGGAGCGCCCCATCAGACGCTGGCTGTGGTGGGAGGGGCCTGAGGAGGTGGGGCTTGCAGCTGTGCCGGGCGGGGGCGGAGAGAGCCGCCAACGCCGCGAGCGACAAGAGGAGAAGGCGGAGCGGGAGGCAAAACGCCTGGAGCACCCGGTCTTCCCTAGAGGTCTCCCATCCAAGTTCTAACCAGGCCCGACCCTGCTTAGCTTCCGCGATCGCGGCGAGATCGGGCCCTTCTAGGCTGCTTCGGCAGTGGATGCCGGCGGGGTCGCGGGCTGCCTCTTGAGGCGCAGCTTCGCAGGCGCTTGGGCCTTACCGTCAGCCCAGCGGCCCGCCCGTCCCGGCAGGGCCCCGCCGCCCGCCTAGGCAGGGGAACGGAGGTCTCGGGCACCTGGGGGTGGCGGAGGTGCTGGCGACCACCCAGCCCAGGGCGGGCGGGAGCCAGCAAACTTTTCGGCGCTTGGCGCCCCGCCCCAGATCCCGCAGGCCGCTCACGGGGAAGTGGCCCAGGAGGCTTCCGGGCCCGGGGACCGCGGGCCCTTGGGCATCCCACCTGCCCGCCCACGCTGCGCTAGGCGCAGCTCAGACGCAGACCGGGCCGGCCCTCCTGCCCGACAGAAGCTGGCCCGAAGCCACTGGGAGCCACCATTGAGTTGGCACGGCCCCTAAGACCCAGCCACGCCACCCTCGCCCCCACGCCACCGTCCGAGCTCAGGACCCCGCCCCAGGTGGCCGGCAGGCCCGGGGAAGCGGCCCGGGCCCTCGATCCCGCTCCCGCCCCGGACCATGGCGAAACGGCGGAGGGGCGGCTTTTTCCGTATGGAGCTGTAGAGAGCCAGCCCGGCAGACAGGTGGCGGCGCCGGGGCTGGGCTGCAGTGGGGGGCGGCCAGGTGCAGGTCGAGGGGCTCGCGGGCCGCACGGACGGCCCCCGGGTCCGCGGCCACGTCTGGTTCCCGTCAGGCCACGCCCGGAGCGTCTGGTGTGCCTCTGCCTTCCAGGGACGCCTTCTGGCCGCCTGGCCGCTCAGGCAGGCGGGGAGCGCCCCATCAGACGCTGGCTGTGGTGGGAGGGGCCTGAGGAGGTGGGGCTTGCAGCTGTGCCGGGCGGGGGCGGAGAGAGCCGCCAACGCCGCGAGCGACAAGAGGAGAAGGCGGAGCGGGAGGCAAAACGCCTGGAGCACCCGGTCTTCCCTAGAGGTCTCCCATCCAAGTTCTAACCAGGCCCGACCCTGCTTAGCTTCCGCGATCGCGGCGAGATCGGGCCCTTCTAGGCTGCTTCGGCAGTGGATGCCGGCGGGGTCGCGGGCTGCCTCTTGAGGCGCAGCTTCGCAGGCGCTTGGGCCTTACCGTCAGCCCAGCGGCCCGCCCGTCCCGGCAGGGCCCCGCCGCCCGCCTAGGCAGGGGAACGGAGGTCTCGGGCACCTGGGGGTGGCGGAGGTGCTGGCGACCACCCAGCCCAGGGCGGGCGGGAGCCAGCAAACTTTTCGGCGCTTGGCGCCCCGCCCCAGATCCCGCAGGCCGCTCACGGGGAAGTGGCCCAGGAGGCTTCCGGGCCCGGGGACCGCGGGCCCTTGGGCATCCCACCTGCCCGCCCACGCTGCGCTAGGCGCAGCTCAGACGCAGACCGGGCCGGCCCTCCTGCCCGACAGAAGCTGGCCCGAAGCCACTGGGAGCCACCATTGAGTTGGCACGGCCCCTAAGACCCAGCCACGCCACCCTCGCCCCCACGCCACCGTCCGAGCTCAGGACCCCGCCCCAGGTGGCCGGCAGGCCCGGGGAAGCGGCCCGGGCCCTCGATCCCGCTCCCGCCCCGGGCCATGGCGAAACGGCGGAGGGGCGGCTTTTTCCGTATGGAGCTGTGGAGAGCCAGCCCGGCAGACAGGTGGCGGCGCCGGGGCTGGGCTGCAGTGGGGGGCGGCCAGGTGCAGGTCGAGGGGCTCGCGGGCCGCACGGACGGCCCCCGGGTCCGCGGCCACGTCTGGTTCCCGTCAGGCCACGCCCGGAGCGTCTGGTGTGCCTCTGCCTTCCAGGGACGCCTTCTGGCCGCCTGGCCGCTCAGGCAGGCGGGGAGCGCCCCATCAGACGCTGGCTGTGGTGGGAGGGGCCTGAGGAGGTGGGGCTTGCAGCTGTGCCGGGCGGGGGCGGAGAGAGCCGCCAACGCCGCGAGCGACAAGAGGAGAAGGCGGAGCGGGAGGCAAAACGCCTGGAGCACCCGGTCTTCCCTAGAGGTCTCCCATCCAAGTTCTAACCAGGCCCGACCCTGCTTAGCTTCCGCGATCGCGGCGAGATCGGGCCCTTCTAGGCTGCTTCGGCAGTGGATGCCGGCGGGGTCGCGGGCTGCCTCTTGAGGCGCAGCTTCGCAGGCGCTTGGGCCTTACCGTCAGCCCAGCGGCCCGCCCGTCCCGGCAGGGCCCCGCCGCCCGCCTAGGCAGGGGAACGGAGGTCTCGGGCACCTGGGGGTGGCGGAGGTGCTGGCGACCACCCAGCCCAGGGCGGGCGGGAGCCAGCAAACTTTTCGGCGCTTGGCGCCCCGCCCCAGATCCCGCAGGCCGCTCACGGGGAAGTGGCCCAGGAGGCTTCCGGGCCCGGGGACCGCGGGCCCTTGGGCATCCCACCTGCCCGCCCACGCTGCGCTAGGCGCAGCTCAGACGCAGACCGGGCCGGCCCTCCTGCCCGACAGAAGCTGGCCCGAAGCCACTGGGAGCCACCATTGAGTTGGCACGGCCCCTAAGACCCAGCCACGCCACCCTCGCCCCCACGCCACCGTCCGAGCTCAGGACCCCGCCCCAGGTGGCCGGCAGGCCCGGGGAAGCGGCCCGGGCCCTCGATCCCGCTCCCGCCCCGGGCCATGGCGAAACGGCGGAGGGGCGGCTTTTTCCGTATGGAGCTGTGGAGAGCCAGCCCGGCAGACAGGTGGCGGCGCCGGGGCTGGGCTGCAGTGGGGGTGGGCCAGGTGCAGGTCGAGGGGCTCGCGGGCCGCACGGACGGCCCCCGGGTCCGCGGCCACGTCTGGTTCCCGTCAGGCCACGCCCGGAGCGTCTGGTGTGCCTCTGCCTTCCAGGGACGCCTTCTGGCCGCCTGGCCGCTCAGGCAGGCGGGGAGCGCCCCATCAGACGCTGGCTGTGGTGGGAGGGGCCTGAGGAGGTGGGGCTTGCAGCTGTGCCGGGCGGGGGCGGAGAGAGCCGCCAACGCCGCGAGCGACAAGAGGAGAAGGCGGAGCGGGAGGCAAAACGCCTGGAGCACCCGGTCTTCCCTAGAGGTCTCCCATCCAAGTTCTAACCAGGCCCGACCCTGCTTAGCTTCCGCGATCGCGGCGAGATCGGGCCCTTCTAGGCTGCTTCGGCAGTGGATGCCGGCGGGGTCGCGGGCTGCCTCTTGAGGCGCAGCTTCGCAGGCGCTTGGGCCTTACCGTCAGCCCAGCGGCCCGCCCGTCCCGGCAGGGCCCCGCCGCCCGCCTAGGCAGGGGAACGGAGGTCTCGGGCACCTGGGGGTGGCGGAGGTGCTGGCGACCACCCAGCCCAGGGCGGGCGGGAGCCAGCAAACTTTTCGGCGCTTGGCGCCCCGCCCCAGATCCCGCAGGCCGCTCACGGGGAAGTGGCCCAGGAGGCTTCCGGGCCCGGGGACCGCGGGCCCTTGGGCATCCCACCTGCCCGCCCACGCTGCGCTAGGCGCAGCTCAGACGCAGACCGGGCCGGCCCTCCTGCCCGACAGAAGCTGGCCCGAAGCCACTGGGAGCCACCATTGAGTTGGCACGGCCCCTAAGACCCAGCCACGCCACCCTCGCCCCCACGCCACCGTCCGAGCTCAGGACCCCGCCCCAGGTGGCCGGCAGGCCCGGGGAAGCGGCCCGGGCCCTCGATCCCGCTCCCGCCCCGGGCCATGGCGAAACGGCGGAGGGGCGGCTTTTTCCGTATGGAGCTGTGGAGAGCCAGCCCGGCAGACAGGTGGCGGCGCCGGGGCTGGGCTGCAGTGGGGGGCGGCCAGGTGCAGGTCGAGGGGCTCGCGGGCCGCACGGACGGCCCCCGGGTCCGCGGCCACGTCTGGTTCCCGTCAGGCCACGCCCGGAGCGTCTGGTGTGCCTCTGCCTTCCAGGGACGCCTTCTGGCCGCCTGGCCGCTCAGGCAGGCGGGGAGCGCCCCATCAGACGCTGGCTGTGGTGGGAGGGGCCTGAGGAGGTGGGGCTTGCAGCTGTGCCGGGCGGGGGCGGAGAGAGCCGCCAACGCCGCGAGCGACAAGAGGAGAAGGCGGAGCGGGAGGCAAAACGCCTGGAGCACCCGGTCTTCCCTAGAGGTCTCCCATCCAAGTTCTAACCAGGCCCGACCCTGCTTAGCTTCCGCGATCGCGGCGAGATCGGGCCCTTCTAGGCTGCTTCGGCAGTGGATGCCGGCGGGGTCGCGGGCTGCCTCTTGAGGCGCAGCTTCGCAGGCGCTTGGGCCTTACCGTCAGCCCAGCGGCCCGCCCGTCCCGGCAGGGCCCCGCCGCCCGCCTAGGCAGGGGAACGGAGGTCTCGGGCACCTGGGGGTGGCGGAGGTGCTGGCGACCACCCAGCCCAGGGCGGGCGGGAGCCAGCAAACTTTTCGGCGCTTGGCGCCCCGCCCCAGATCCCGCAGGCCGCTCACGGGGAAGTGGCCCAGGAGGCTTCCGGGCCCGGGGACCGCGGGCCCTTGGGCATCCCACCTGCCCGCCCACGCTGCGCTAGGCGCAGCTCAGACGCAGACCGGGCCGGCCCTCCTGCCCGACAGAAGCTGGCCCGAAGCCACTGGGAGCCACCATTGAGTTGGCACGGCCCCTAAGACCCAGCCACGCCACCCTCGCCCCCACGCCACCGTCCGAGCTCAGGACCCCGCCCCAGGTGGCCGGCAGGCCCGGGGAAGCGGCCCGGGCCCTCGATCCCGCTCCCGCCCCGGGCCATGGCGAAACGGCGGAGGGGCGGCTTTTTCCGTATGGAGCTGTGGAGAGCCAGCCCGGCAGACAGGTGGCGGCGCCGGGGCTGGGCTGCAGTGGGGGGCGGCCAGGTGCAGGTCGAGGGGCTCGCGGGCCGCACGGACGGCCCCCGGGTCCGCGGCCACGTCTGGTTCCCGTCAGGCCACGCCCGGAGCGTCTGGTGTGCCTCTGCCTTCCAGGGACGCCTTCTGGCCGCCTGGCCGCTCAGGCAGGCGGGGAGCGCCCCATCAGACGCTGGCTGTGGTGGGAGGGGCCTGAGGAGGTGGGGCTTGCAGCTGTGCCGGGCGGGGGCGGAGAGAGCCGCCAACGCCGCGAGCGACAAGAGGAGAAGGCGGAGCGGGAGGCAAAACGCCTGGAGCACCCGGTCTTCCCTAGAGGTCTCCCATCCAAGTTCTAACCAGGCCCGACCCTGCTTAGCTTCCGCGATCGCGGCGAGATCGGGCCCTTCTAGGCTGCTTCGGCAGTGGATGCCGGCGGGGTCGCGGGCTGCCTCTTGAGGCGCAGCTTCGCAGGCGCTTGGGCCTTACCGTCAGCCCAGCGGCCCGCCCGTCCCGGCAGGGCCCCGCCGCCCGCCTAGGCAGGGGAACGGAGGTCTCGGGCACCTGGGGGTGGCGGAGGTGCTGGCGACCACCCAGCCCAGGGCGGGCGGGAGCCAGCAAACTTTTCGGCGCTTGGCGCCCCGCCCCAGATCCCGCAGGCCGCTCACGGGGAAGTGGCCCAGGAGGCTTCCGGGCCCGGGGACCGCGGGCCCTTGGGCATCCCACCTGCCCGCCCACGCTGCGCTAGGCGCAGCTCAGACGCAGACCGGGCCGGCCCTCCTGCCCGACAGAAGCTGGCCCGAAGCCACTGGGAGCCACCATTGAGTTGGCACGGCCCCTAAGACCCAGCCACGCCACCCTCGCCCCCACGCCACCGTCCGAGCTCAGGACCCCGCCCCAGGTGGCCGGCAGGCCCGGGGAAGCGGCCCGGGCCCTCGATCCCGCTCCCGCCCCGGGCCATGGCGAAACGGCGGAGGGGCGGCTTTTTCCGTATGGAGCTGTGGAGAGCCAGCCCGGCAGACAGGTGGCGGCGCCGGGGCTGGGCTGCAGTGGGGGGCGGCCAGGTGCAGGTCGAGGGGCTCGCGGGCCGCACGGACGGCCCCCGGGTCCGCGGCCACGTCTGGTTCCCGTCAGGCCACGCCCGGAGCGTCTGGTGTGCCTCTGCCTTCCAGGGACGCCTTCTGGCCGCCTGGCCGCTCAGGCAGGCGGGGAGCGCCCCATCAGACGCTGGCTGTGGTGGGAGGGGCCTGAGGAGGTGGGGCTTGCAGCTGTGCCGGGCGGGGGCGGAGAGAGCCGCCAACGCCGCGAGCGAGCGACAAGAGGAGAAGGCGGAGCGGGAGGCAAAACGCCTGGAGCACCCGGTCTTCCCTAGAGGTCTCCCATCCAAGTTCTAACCAGGCCCGACCCTGCTTAGCTTCCGCGATCGCGGCGAGATCGGGCCCTTCTAGGCTGCTTCGGCAGTGGATGCCGGCGGGGTCGCGGGCTGCCTCTTGAGGCGCAGCTTCGCAGGCGCTTGGGCCTTACCGTCAGCCCAGCGGCCCGCCCGTCCCGGCAGGGCCCCGCCGCCCGCCTAGGCAGGGGAACGGAGGTCTCGGGCACCTGGGGGTGGCGGAGGTGCTGGCGACCACCCAGCCCAGGGCGGGCGGGAGCCAGCAAACTTTTCGGCGCTTGGCGCCCCGCCCCAGATCCCGCAGGCCGCTCACGGGGAAGTGGCCCAGGAGGCTTCCGGGCCCGGGGACCGCGGGCCCTTGGGCATCCCACCTGCCCGCCCACGCTGCGCTAGGCGCAGCTCAGACGCAGACCGGGCCGGCCCTCCTGCCCGACAGAAGCTGGCCCGAAGCCACTGGGAGCCACCATTGAGTTGGCACGGCCCCTAAGACCCAGCCACGCCACCCTCGCCCCCACGCCACCGTCCGAGCTCAGGACCCCGCCCCAGGTGGCCGGCAGGCCCGGGGAAGCGGCCCGGGCCCTCGATCCCGCTCCCGCCCCGGGCCATGGCGAAACGGCGGAGGGGCGGCTTTTTCCGTATGGAGCTGTGGAGAGCCAGCCCGGCAGACAGGTGGCGGCGCCGGGGCTGGGCTGCAGTGGGGGGCGGCCAGGTGCAGGTCGAGGGGCTCGCGGGCCGCACGGACGGCCCCCGGGTCCGCGGCCACGTCTGGTTCCCGTCAGGCCACGCCCGGAGCGTCTGGTGTGCCTCTGCCTTCCAGGGACGCCTTCTGGCCGCCTGGCCGCTCAGGCAGGCGGGGAGCGCCCCATCAGACGCTGGCTGTGGTGGGAGGGGCCTGAGGAGGTGGGGCTTGCAGCTGTGCCGGGCGGGGGCGGAGAGAGCCGCCAACGCCGCGAGCGACAAGAGGAGAAGGCGGAGCGGGAGGCAAAACGCCTGGAGCACCCGGTCTTCCCTAGAGGTCTCCCATCCAAGTTCTAACCAGGCCCGACCCTGCTTAGCTTCCGCGATCGCGGCGAGATCGGGCCCTTCTAGGCTGCTTCGGCAGTGGATGCCGGCGGGGTCGCGGGCTGCCTCTTGAGGCGCAGCTTCGCAGGCGCTTGGGCCTTACCGTCAGCCCAGCGGCCCGCCCGTCCCGGCAGGGCCCCGCCGCCCGCCTAGGCAGGGGAACGGAGGTCTCGGGCACCTGGGGGTGGCGGAGGTGCTGGCGACCACCCAGCCCAGGGCGGGCGGGAGCCAGCAAACTTTTCGGCGCTTGGCGCCCCGCCCCAGATCCCGCAGGCCGCTCACGGGGAAGTGGCCCAGGAGGCTTCCGGGCCCGGGGACCGCGGGCCCTTGGGCATCCCACCTGCCCGCCCACGCTGCGCTAGGCGCAGCTCAGACGCAGACCGGGCCGGCCCTCCTGCCCGACAGAAGCTGGCCCGAAGCCACTGGGAGCCACCATTGAGTTGGCACGGCCCCTAAGACCCAGCCACGCCACCCTCGCCCCCACGCCACCGTCCGAGCTCAGGACCCCGCCCCAGGTGGCCGGCAGGCCCGGGGAAGCGGCCCGGGCCCTCGATCCCGCTCCCGCCCCGGGCCATGGCGAAACGGCGGAGGGGCGGCTTTTTCCGTATGGAGCTGTGGAGAGCCAGCCCGGCAGACAGGTGGCGGCGCCGGGGCTGGGCTGCAGTGGGGGGCGGCCAGGTGCAGGTCGAGGGGCTCGCGGGCCGCACGGACGGCCCCCGGGTCCGCGGCCACGTCTGGTTCCCGTCAGGCCACGCCCGGAGCGTCTGGTGTGCCTCTGCCTTCCAGGGACGCCTTCTGGCCGCCTGGCCGCTCAGGCAGGCGGGGAGCGCCCCATCAGACGCTGGCTGTGGTGGGAGGGGCCTGAGGAGGTGGGGCTTGCAGCTGTGCCGGGCGGGGGCGGAGAGAGCCGCCAACGCCGCGAGCGACAAGAGGAGAAGGCGGAGCGGGAGGCAAAACGCCTGGAGCACCCGGTCTTCCCTAGAGGTCTCCCATCCAAGTTCTAACCAGGCCCGACCCTGCTTAGCTTCCGCGATCGCGGCGAGATCGGGCCCTTCTAGGCTGCTTCGGCAGTGGATGCCGGCGGGGTCGCGGGCTGCCTCTTGAGGCGCAGCTTCGCAGGCGCTTGGGCCTTACCGTCAGCCCAGCGGCCCGCCCGTCCCGGCAGGGCCCCGCCGCCCGCCTAGGCAGGGGAACGGAGGTCTCGGGCACCTGGGGGTGGCGGAGGTGCTGGCGACCACCCAGCCCAGGGCGGGCGGGAGCCAGCAAACTTTTCGGCGCTTGGCGCCCCGCCCCAGATCCCGCAGGCCGCTCACGGGGAAGTGGCCCAGGAGGCTTCCGGGCCCGGGGACCGCGGGCCCTTGGGCATCCCACCTGCCCGCCCACGCTGCGCTAGGCGCAGCTCAGACGCAGACCGGGCCGGCCCTCCTGCCTGACAGAAGCTGGCCCGAAGCCACTGGGAGCCACCATTGAGTTGGCACGGCCCCTAAGACCCAGCCACGCCACCCTCGCCCCCACGCCACCGTCCGAGCTCAGGACCCCGCCCCAGGTGGCCGGCAGGCCCGGGGAAGCGGCCCGGGCCCTCGATCCCGCTCCCGCCCCGGGCCATGGCGAAACGGCGGAGGGGCGGCTTTTTCCGTATGGAGCTGTGGAGAGCCAGCCCGGCAGACAGGTGGCGGCGCCGGGGCTGGGCTGCAGTGGGGGGCGGCCAGGTGCAGGTCGAGGGGCTCGCGGGCCGCACGGACGGCCCCCGGGTCCGCGGCCACGTCTGGTTCCCGTCAGGCCACGCCCGGAGCGTCTGGTGTGCCTCTGCCTTCCAGGGACGCCTTCTGGCCGCCTGGCCGCTCAGGCAGGCGGGGAGCGCCCCATCAGACGCTGGCTGTGGTGGGAGGGGCCTGAGGAGGTGGGGCTTGCAGCTGTGCCGGGCGGGGGCGGAGAGAGCCGCCAACGCCGCGAGCGAGCGACAAGAGGAGAAGGCGGAGCGGGAGGCAAAACGCCTGGAGCACCCGGTCTTCCCTAGAGGTCTCCCATCCAAGTTCTAACCAGGCCCGACCCTGCTTAGCTTCCGCGATCGCGGCGAGATCGGGCCCTTCTAGGCTGCTTCGGCAGTGGATGCCGGCGGGGTCGCGGGCTGCCTCTTGAGGCGCAGCTTCGCAGGCGCTTGGGCCTTACCGTCAGCCCAGCGGCCCGCCCGTCCCGGCAGGGCCCCGCCGCCCGCCTAGGCAGGGGAACGGAGGTCTCGGGCACCTGGGGGTGGCGGAGGTGCTGGCGACCACCCAGCCCAGGGCGGGCGGGAGCCAGCAAACTTTTCGGCGCTTGGCGCCCCGCCCCAGATCCCGCAGGCCGCTCACGGGGAAGTGGCCCAGGAGGCTTCCGGGCCCGGGGACCGCGGGCCCTTGGGCATCCCACCTGCCCGCCCACGCTGCGCTAGGCGCAGCTCAGACGCAGACCGGGCCGGCCCTCCTGCCCGACAGAAGCTGGCCCGAAGCCACTGGGAGCCACCATTGAGTTGGCACGGCCCCTAAGACCCAGCCACGCCACCCTCGCCCCCACGCCACCGTCCGAGCTCAGGACCCCGCCCCAGGTGGCCGGCAGGCCCGGGGAAGCGGCCCGGGCCCTCGATCCCGCTCCCGCCCCGGGCCATGGCGAAACGGCGGAGGGGCGGCTTTTTCCGTATGGAGCTGTGGAGAGCCAGCCCGGCAGACAGGTGGCGGCGCCGGGGCTGGGCTGCAGTGGGGGGCGGCCAGGTGCAGGTCGAGGGGCTCGCGGGCCGCACGGACGGCCCCCGGGTCCGCGGCCACGTCTGGTTCCCGTCAGGCCACGCCCGGAGCGTCTGGTGTGCCTCTGCCTTCCAGGGACGCCTTCTGGCCGCCTGGCCGCTCAGGCAGGCGGGGAGCGCCCCATCAGACGCTGGCTGTGGTGGGAGGGGCCTGAGGAGGTGGGGCTTGCAGCTGTGCCGGGCGGGGGCGGAGAGAGCCGCCAACGCCGCGAGCGACAAGAGGAGAAGGCGGAGCGGGAGGCAAAACGCCTGGAGCACCCGGTCTTCCCTAGAGGTCTCCCATCCAAGTTCTAACCAGGCCCGACCCTGCTTAGCTTCCGCGATCGCGGCGAGATCGGGCCCTTCTAGGCTGCTTCGGCAGTGGATGCCGGCGGGGTCGCGGGCTGCCTCTTGAGGCGCAGCTTCGCAGGCGCTTGGGCCTTACCGTCAGCCCAGCGGCCCGCCCGTCCCGGCAGGGCCCCGCCGCCCGCCTAGGCAGGGGAACGGAGGTCTCGGGCACCTGGGGGTGGCGGAGGTGCTGGCGACCACCCAGCCCAGGGCGGGCGGGAGCCAGCAAACTTTTCGGCGCTTGGCGCCCCGCCCCAGATCCCGCAGGCCGCTCACGGGGAAGTGGCCCAGGAGGCTTCCGGGCCCGGGGACCGCGGGCCCTTGGGCATCCCACCTGCCCGCCCACGCTGCGCTAGGCGCAGCTCAGACGCAGACCGGGCCGGCCCTCCTGCCCGACAGAAGCTGGCCCGAAGCCACTGGGAGCCACCATTGAGTTGGCACGGCCCCTAAGACCCAGCCACGCCACCCTCGCCCCCACGCCACCGTCCGAGCTCAGGACCCCGCCCCAGGTGGCCGGCAGGCCCGGGGAAGCGGCCCGGGCCCTCGATCCCGCTCCCGCCCCGGGCCATGGCGAAACGGCGGAGGGGCGGCTTTTTCCGTATGGAGCTGTGGAGAGCCAGCCCGGCAGACAGGTGGCGGCGCCGGGGCTGGGCTGCAGTGGGGGGCGGCCAGGTGCAGGTCGAGGGGCTCGCGGGCCGCACGGACGGCCCCCGGGTCCGCGGCCACGTCTGGTTCCCGTCAGGCCACGCCCGGAGCGTCTGGTGTGCCTCTGCCTTCCAGGGACGCCTTCTGGCCGCCTGGCCGCTCAGGCAGGCGGGGAGCGCCCCATCAGACGCTGGCTGTGGTGGGAGGGGCCTGAGGAGGTGGGGCTTGCAGCTGTGCCGGGCGGGGGCGGAGAGAGCCGCCAACGCCGCGAGCGAGCGACAAGAGGAGAAGGCGGAGCGGGAGGCAAAACGCCTGGAGCACCCGGTCTTCCCTAGAGGTCTCCCATCCAAGTTCTAACCAGGCCCGACCCTGCTTAGCTTCCGCGATCGCGGCGAGATCGGGCCCTTCTAGGCTGCTTCGGCAGTGGATGCCGGCGGGGTCGCGGGCTGCCTCTTGAGGCGCAGCTTCGCAGGCGCTTGGGCCTTACCGTCAGCCCAGCGGCCCGCCCGTCCCGGCAGGGCCCCGCCGCCCGCCTAGGCAGGGGAACGGAGGTCTCGGGCACCTGGGGGTGGCGGAGGTGCTGGCGACCACCCAGCCCAGGGCGGGCGGGAGCCAGCAAACTTTTCGGCGCTTGGCGCCCCGCCCCAGATCCCGCAGGCCGCTCACGGGGAAGTGGCCCAGGAGGCTTCCGGGCCCGGGGACCGCGGGCCCTTGGGCATCCCACCTGCCCGCCCACGCTGCGCTAGGCGCAGCTCAGACGCAGACCGGGCCGGCCCTCCTGCCCGACAGAAGCTGGCCCGAAGCCACTGGGAGCCACCATTGAGTTGGCACGGCCCCTAAGACCCAGCCACGCCACCCTCGCCCCCACGCCACCGTCCGAGCTCAGGACCCCGCCCCAGGTGGCCGGCAGGCCCGGGGAAGCGGCCCGGGCCCTCGATCCCGCTCCCGCCCCGGGCCATGGCGAAACGGCGGAGGGGCGGCTTTTTCCGTATGGAGCTGTGGAGAGCCAGCCCGGCAGACAGGTGGCGGCGCCGGGGCTGGGCTGCAGTGGGGGGCGGCCAGGTGCAGGTCGAGGGGCTCGCGGGCCGCACGGACGGCCCCCGGGTCCGCGGCCACGTCTGGTTCCCGTCAGGCCACGCCCGGAGCGTCTGGTGTGCCTCTGCCTTCCAGGGACGCCTTCTGGCCGCCTGGCCGCTCAGGCAGGCGGGGAGCGCCCCATCAGACGCTGGCTGTGGTGGGAGGGGCCTGAGGAGGTGGGGCTTGCAGCTGTGCCGGGCGGGGGCGGAGAGAGCCGCCAACGCCGCGAGCGACAAGAGGAGAAGGCGGAGCGGGAGGCAAAACGCCTGGAGCACCCGGTCTTCCCTAGAGGTCTCCCATCCAAGTTCTAACCAGGCCCGACCCTGCTTAGCTTCCGCGATCGCGGCGAGATCGGGCCCTTCTAGGCTGCTTCGGCAGTGGATGCCGGCGGGGTCGCGGGCTGCCTCTTGAGGCGCAGCTTCGCAGGCGCTTGGGCCTTACCGTCAGCCCAGCGGCCCGCCCGTCCCGGCAGGGCCCCGCCGCCCGCCTAGGCAGGGGAACGGAGGTCTCGGGCACCTGGGGGTGGCGGAGGTGCTGGCGACCACCCAGCCCAGGGCGGGCGGGAGCCAGCAAACTTTTCGGCGCTTGGCGCCCCGCCCCAGATCCCGCAGGCCGCTCACGGGGAAGTGGCCCAGGAGGCTTCCGGGCCCGGGGACCGCGGGCCCTTGGGCATCCCACCTGCCCGCCCACGCTGCGCTAGGCGCAGCTCAGACGCAGACCGGGCCGGCCCTCCTGCCCGACAGAAGCTGGCCCGAAGCCACTGGGAGCCACCATTGAGTTGGCACGGCCCCTAAGACCCAGCCACGCCACCCTCGCCCCCACGCCACCGTCCGAGCTCAGGACCCCGCCCCAGGTGGCCGGCAGGCCCGGGGAAGCGGCCCGGGCCCTCGATCCCGCTCCCGCCCCGGGCCATGGCGAAACGGCGGAGGGGCGGCTTTTTCCGTATGGAGCTGTGGAGAGCCAGCCCGGCAGACAGGTGGCGGCGCCGGGGCTGGGCTGCAGTGGGGGTGGGCCAGGTGCAGGTCGAGGGGCTCGCGGGCCGCACGGACGGCCCCCGGGTCCGCGGCCACGTCTGGTTCCCGTCAGGCCACGCCCGGAGCGTCTGGTGTGCCTCTGCCTTCCAGGGACGCCTTCTGGCCGCCTGGCCGCTCAGGCAGGCGGGGAGCGCCCCATCAGACGCTGGCTGTGGTGGGAGGGGCCTGAGGAGGTGGGGCTTGCAGCTGTGCCGGGCGGGGGCGGAGAGAGCCGCGAACGCCGCGAGCGACAAGAGGAGAAGGCGGAGCGGGAGGCAAAACGCCTGGAGCACCCGGTCTTCCCTAGAGGTCTCCCATCCAAGTTCTAACCAGGCCCGACCCTGCTTAGCTTCCGCGATCGCGGCGAGATCGGGCCCTTCTAGGCTGCTTCGGCAGTGGATGCCGGCGGGGTCGCGGGCTGCCTCTTGAGGCGCAGCTTCGCAGGCGCTTGGGCCTTACCGTCAGCCCAGCGGCCCGCCCGTCCCGGCAGGGCCCCGCCGCCCGCCTAGGCAGGGGAACGGAGGTCTCGGGCACCTGGGGGTGGCGGAGGTGCTGGCGACCACCCAGCCCAGGGCGGGCGGGAGCCAGCAAACTTTTCGGCGCTTGGCGCCCCGCCCCAGATCCCGCAGGCCGCTCACGGGGAAGTGGCCCAGGAGGCTTCCGGGCCCGGGGACCGCGGGCCCTTGGGCATCCCACCTGCCCGCCCACGCTGCGCTAGGCGCAGCTCAGACGCAGACCGGGCCGGCCCTCCTGCCCGACAGAAGCTGGCCCGAAGCCACTGGGAGCCACCATTGAGTTGGCACGGCCCCTAAGACCCAGCCACGCCACCCTCGCCCCCACGCCACCGTCCGAGCTCAGGACCCCGCCCCAGGTGGCCGGCAGGCCCGGGGAAGCGGCCCGGGCCCTCGATCCCGCTCCCGCCCCGGGCCATGGCGAAACGGCGGAGGGGCGGCTTTTTCCGTATGGAGCTGTGGAGAGCCAGCCCGGCAGACAGGTGGCGGCGCCGGGGCTGGGCTGCAGTGGGGGGCGGCCAGGTGCAGGTCGAGGGGCTCGCGGGCCGCACGGACGGCCCCCGGGTCCGCGGCCACGTCTGGTTCCCGTCAGGCCACGCCCGGAGCGTCTGGTGTGCCTCTGCCTTCCAGGGACGCCTTCTGGCCGCCTGGCCGCTCAGGCAGGCGGGGAGCGCCCCATCAGACGCTGGCTGTGGTGGGAGGGGCCTGAGGAGGTGGGGCTTGCAGCTGTGCCGGGCGGGGGCGGAGAGAGCCGCCAACGCCGCGAGCGACAAGAGGAGAAGGCGGAGCGGGAGGCAAAACGCCTGGAGCACCCGGTCTTCCCTAGAGGTCTCCCATCCAAGTTCTAACCAGGCCCGACCCTGCTTAGCTTCCGCGATCGCGGCGAGATCGGGCCCTTCTAGGCTGCTTCGGCAGTGGATGCCGGCGGGGTCGCGGGCTGCCTCTTGAGGCGCAGCTTCGCAGGCGCTTGGGCCTTACCGTCAGCCCAGCGGCCCGCCCGTCCCGGCAGGGCCCCGCCGCCCGCCTAGGCAGGGGAACGGAGGTCTCGGGCACCTGGGGGTGGCGGAGGTGCTGGCGACCACCCAGCCCAGGGCGGGCGGGAGCCAGCAAACTTTTCGGCGCTTGGCGCCCCGCCCCAGATCCCGCAGGCCGCTCACGGGGAAGTGGCCCAGGAGGCTTCCGGGCCCGGGGACCGCGGGCCCTTGGGCATCCCACCTGCCCGCCCACGCTGCGCTAGGCGCAGCTCAGACGCAGACCGGGCCGGCCCTCCTGCCCGACAGAAGCTGGCCCGAAGCCACTGGGAGCCACCATTGAGTTGGCACGGCCCCTAAGACCCAGCCACGCCACCCTCGCCCCCACGCCACCGTCCGAGCTCAGGACCCCGCCCCAGGTGGCCGGCAGGCCCGGGGAAGCGGCCCGGGCCCTCGATCCCGCTCCCGCCCCGGGCCATGGCGAAACGGCGGAGGGGCGGCTTTTTCCGTATGGAGCTGTGGAGAGCCAGCCCGGCAGACAGGTGGCGGCGCCGGGGCTGGGCTGCAGTGGGGGGCGGCCAGGTGCAGGTCGAGGGGCTCGCGGGCCGCACGGACGGCCCCCGGGTCCGCGGCCACGTCTGGTTCCCGTCAGGCCACGCCCGGAGCGTCTGGTGTGCCTCTGCCTTCCAGGGACGCCTTCTGGCCGCCTGGCCGCTCAGGCAGGCGGGGAGCGCCCCATCAGACGCTGGCTGTGGTGGGAGGGGCCTGAGGAGGTGGGGCTTGCAGCTGTGCCGGGCGGGGGCGGAGAGAGCCGCCAACGCCGCGAGCGAGCGACAAGAGGAGAAGGCGGAGCGGGAGGCAAAACGCCTGGAGCACCCGGTCTTCCCTAGAGGTCTCCCATCCAAGTTCTAACCAGGCCCGACCCTGCTTAGCTTCCGCGATCGCGGCGAGATCGGGCCCTTCTAGGCTGCTTCGGCAGTGGATGCCGGCGGGGTCGCGGGCTGCCTCTTGAGGCGCAGCTTCGCAGGCGCTTGGGCCTTACCGTCAGCCCAGCGGCCCGCCCGTCCCGGCAGGGCCCCGCCGCCCGCCTAGGCAGGGGAACGGAGGTCTCGGGCACCTGGGGGTGGCGGAGGTGCTGGCGACCACCCAGCCCAGGGCGGGCGGGAGCCAGCAAACTTTTCGGCGCTTGGCGCCCCGCCCCAGATCCCGCAGGCCGCT
>NW_028132781.1:0-111665 GCF_964374135.1 Grampus griseus | reverse complement strand
CGCCCTTTTTGGCCAACCAAGCAAGCTTGCAAAGGAAATCTGCACTACAATGAAGTCTCACTTCCCCCCGGTCAAAAGGGCCATCTGAAAAAAGTGTAAAATCCAGAAAGGCAGGACAGGCCATGGAGAACTGGGAGCCTTGTTATGCTGATGGGCGGGATGTAAATTGCCAACAGACACTCGGGAGAAGTGTATGGTGTTTCCTGAAACAACTAAAAAACAAAGCAACAGAGCCTAGGGCACTTCCACTTATGGTCCTATAGCTTAGGGAAATTAAAATCAAAAAGACACAGCCACCCCAAAGTTTGGGACGCCTCTGTTTACAAGAACCTCGTTTACCGTACAAGTTCAATGTCACAGAAAGTGAAAAATGGATAAAGAACTTGTGGTACTTACGTACAATGCAGTATCACTCAGCAATGAAATCTATGTCATCAGGCCCGTAGCAGCATAATGAGTGGATTCAGGTACGATGATTCTAACTGAAATAAGTCACACAGAAAAAGAAACATCATAAGATATCACTAATACACGGAATGTAAACTTGGCTACACAGGAACTGAATTCCAAAACAGAACAGGGTCTCAAATTTAGAAAACCAACTTATGCTTGCTTAAGGGGAAAGGTGAGTTGGGGTGCTGCATAAAACCAGAGATTGAAATGAGCACAGATAAAGTTCCTTAAGCCAAATATGGAATAGACAAGAGCTACTCCTTGCTCAACGAAATGGACTCAACACACCATATTAAACGCCTAAGAATGTACCTGACTAGTAAGTATCTTAAAACCTATGGATTGCTATGTCTCCAAAAGAGAATCAAGCGTGTGTACAGGGGCATAAACGCAGCAGTGATAGGATTGGAGAGGTTCGGTGAGCAAATGAAGACCCTTTGAAGTCATATTGCATGGTACCCATTACACGGGTCTCAACTCTCCAGGTTTAAGGTATTCTTCCTTCAGCTAAAACATGCATGTGGAACCCAGAGTATGATCAACCGTGTGAACGGGAGACGTGTTCAAATATGTCTCAGTTTTCCTCCCCTGGTACTCGGGTGCAACATTCCAGACGCTTTACTAACACTCTCCCCACTTGGAGAGTCAGCGCCTTTAACCTCCTGTTTGGCCCAGTTTGCAATTTCTGCGGAAGATGAACAGGAATAGCGAGAACCAATGAGAGACTAGCTGGAGGTGTCTGGACGGGCAAATTTAACTCTCATTTCCCACCAGGAAGAGGAAATAACCAAAGGCTCAGCGTGCCGTGCCAGAACCACATTAGGGCCTGAAGCCATCCTGCGGTGTTGCGGCCAGCTCAAAAGAAAGCGAGTTGAAGAAAGGAGCTCAGGGGCACTGTAATTCACAAACCTGCAGAGTTATAAATGACAGCTATCGTCCAAAAATATACTGAAGTAAGGCTGCCAAGAGGACTTGAATGCGGGGCAGAATTGCAGGAAACCGATTTCAGGAGGTAGACTGGAATTGCATTGAAAGCATAGGAAAAGAGGCAGAACGTCCACAATGATGCACTTGGCCAAAAAGGGCGTATGCGTTTTTTCCTGAATATATTCAGGAAAAAACGCATACGCCCTTTTTGGCCAACCAAGCAAGCTTGCAAAGGAAATCTGCACTACAATGAAGTCTCACTTCCCCCCGGTCAAAAGGGCCATCTGAAAAAAGTGTAAAATCCAGAAAGGCAGGACAGGCCATGGAGAACTGGGAGCCTTGTTATGCTGATGGGCGGGATGTAAATTGCCAACAGACACTCGGGAGAAGTGTATGGTGTTTCCTGAAACATCTAAAAAACAAAGCAACAGAGCCTAGGGCACTTCCACTTATGGTCCTATAGCTTAGGGAAATTAAAATCAAAAAGACACAGCCACCCCAAAGTTTGGAACGGCTCTGTTTACAAGAACCTCATTTACAGTACAAGTTCAACACCGCAGAAAGTGAAAAATGGATAAAGAAGTTGTGGTATTTACTTACAAAGCAATATCACTCAGCAATGAAATCTATGTCATCAGGCCCTTAGCAGCACAATGAGTGGATTCAGGTATGATGATTCTAACTGAAATAAGTCACACAGAAAAAGAAACATCATAAGATATCAGTAATACCCGGAATGTAAACTTGGCTACACAGGAACTGAATTACAGAACAGAACAGGGTCTCAAATTTAGAAAACCAACTTATGCTTGCTTAAGGGTAAAGGTGAGTTGGGGTGCTGCATAAAACCAGAGATTGAAATGAGCACACATAAAGTTCCTTAAGCCAAATATGGAATAGACAAGAGCTACTCCTTGCTCAATGAAATAGACTCAACACCGCATATTAAACGCCTAAGAATGTACCTGACTAGTAAGTATCTTAAAACCTATGGATTGCTATTTCTCTGAAAGAGAATCAAGCATGTGTACAGGGGCATAAACGCAGCAGTGATAGGATTGGAGAGGTTCGGTGAGCAAATGAAGACCCTTTGAAGCCATATTGCATGGTACCCATTCCACAGGTTTCAACTACCCAGGTTTAAGGTATTCTTCCTTCAGCTAAAACATGCATGTGGAACCTAGAGTATGATCAACCATGTGATCGGGAGACGTGTTCAAATATGTCTCAGTTTTCATACCCTGGTACTCGGGTGCAACATTCCAGACGCTTTACTAACACTCTCCCGACTTGGAGAGTCAGTCTCTTTGACCTCCTGTTTGGCCCAGTTTGCAATTTCTGCGGAAGATGAACAGGAATAGCGAGAACCAATGAGAGACTAGCTGGAGGTGTCTGGACGGGCAAATTTAACTCTCATTTCCCACCAGGAAGAGGAAATAACCAAAGGCTGAGCGTGCCGTGCCGGAACCAAATTAGGGCCTGAAGCCATCCTGCGGTGTTGCGGCCAGGTCACAAGAAAGCGAGTTGAAGAAAGGAGCTCAGGGACACTGTAATTCACAAACCTGCAGAGTTGTAAATGACAGCTATCGTCCAAAAATATACTGAAGTAAGGCTGCCAAGAGGACTTGAAGGCGGGGCAGAATTGCAGGAAACCGATTTCAGGAGGTAGACTGGAATTGCATTGAAAGCATAGGAAAAGAGGCAGAACGTCCACAATGATGCACTTGGCCAAAAAGGGCGTATGCGTTTTTTCCTGAATATATTCAGGAAAAAACGCATACGCCCTTTTTGGCCAACCAAGCAAGCTTGCAAAGGAAATCTGCACTACAATGAAGTCTCACTTCTCCCCGGTCAAAAGGGCCATCTGAAAAAAGTGTAAAATCCAGAAACGCAGGACAGGCCATGGAGAACTGGGAGCCTTGTTATGCTGATGGGCGGGATGTAAATTGCCAACAGACACTCGGGAGAAGTGTATGGTGTTTCCTGAAACATCTAAAAAACAAAGCAACAGAGCCTAGGGCACTTCCACTTATGGTCCTATAGCTTAGGGAAATTAAAATCAAAAAGACACAGCCACCCCAAAGTTTGGGACGCCTCTGTTTACAAGAACCTCGTTTACCGTACAAGTTCAATGTCACAGAAAGTGAAAAATGGATAAAGAACTTGTGGTACTTACGTACAATGCAGTATCACTCAGCAATGAAATCTATGTCATCAGGCCCGTAGCAGCATAATGAGTGGATTCAGGTACGATGATTCTAACTGAAATAAGTCACACAGAAAAAGAAACATCATAAGATATCACTAATACACGGAATGTAAACTTGGCTACACAGGAACTGAATTCCAAAACAGAACAGGGTCTCAAATTTAGAAAACCAACTTATGCTTGCTTAAGGGGAAAGGTGAGTTGGGGTGCTGCATAAAACCAGAGATTGAAATGAGCACAGATAAAGTTCCTTAAGCCAAATATGGAATAGACAAGAGCTACTCCTTGCTCAACGAAATGGACTCAACACACCATATTAAACGCCTAAGAATGTACCTGACTAGTAAGTATCTTAAAACCTATGGATTGCTATGTCTCCAAAAGAGAATCAAGCGTGTGTACAGGGGCATAAACGCAGCAGTGATAGGATTGGAGAGGTTCGGTGAGCAAATGAAGACCCTTTGAAGTCATATTGCATGGTACCCATTACACGGGTCTCAACTCTCCAGGTTTAAGGTATTCTTCCTTCAGCTAAAACATGCATGTGGAACCCAGAGTATGATCAACCGTGTGAACGGGAGACGTGTTCAAATATGTCTCAGTTTTCCTCCCCTGGTACTCGGGTGCAACATTCCAGACGCTTTACTAACACTCTCCCCACTTGGAGAGTCAGCGCCTTTAACCTCCTGTTTGGCCCAGTTTGCAATTTCTGCGGAAGATGAACAGGAATAGCGAGAACCAATGAGAGACTAGCTGGAGGTGTCTGGACGGGCAAATTTAACTCTCATTTCCCACCAGGAAGAGGAAATAACCAAAGGCTCAGCGTGCCGTGCCAGAACCACATTAGGGCCTGAAGCCATCCTGCGGTGTTGCGGCCAGCTCAAAAGAAAGCGAGTTGAAGAAAGGAGCTCAGGGGCACTGTAATTCACAAACCTGCAGAGTTATAAATGACAGCTATCGTCCAAAAATATACTGAAGTAAGGCTGCCAAGAGGACTTGAATGCGGGGCAGAATTGCAGGAAACCGATTTCAGGAGGTAGACTGGAATTGCATTGAAAGCATAGGAAAAGAGGCAGAACGTCCACAATGATGCACTTGGCCAAAAAGGGCGTATGCGTTTTTTCCTGAATATATTCAGGAAAAAACGCATACGCCCTTTTTGGCCAACCAAGCAAGCTTGCAAAGGAAATCTGCACTACAATGAAGTCTCACTTCCCCCCGGTCAAAAGGGCCATCTGAAAAAAGTGTAAAATCCAGAAAGGCAGGACAGGCCATGGAGAACTGGGAGCCTTCTTATGCTGATGGGCGGGATGTAAATTGCCAACAGACACTCGGGAGAAGTGTATGGTGTTTCCTGAAACATCTAAAAAACAAAGCAACAGAGCCTAGGGCACTTCCACTTATGGTCCTATAGCTTAGGGAAATTAAAATCAAAAAGACACAGCCACCCCAAAGTTTGGAACGGCTCTGTTTACAAGAACCTCATTTACAGTACAAGTTCAACACCGCAGAAAGTGAAAAATGGATAAAGAAGTTGTGGTATTTACTTACAAAGCAATATCACTCAGCAATGAAATCTATGTCATCAGGCCCTTAGCAGCACAATGAGTGCATTCAGGTATGATGATTCTAACTGAAATAAGTCACACAGAAAAAGAAACATCATAAGATATCAGTAATACCCGGAATGTAAACTTGGCTACACAGGAACTGAATTACAGAACAGAACAGGGTCTCAAATTTAGAAAACCAACTTATGCTTGCTTAAGGGTAAAGGTGAGTTGGGGTGCTGCATAAAACCAGAGATTGAAATGAGCACACATAAAGTTCCTTAAGCCAAATATGGAATAGACAAGAGCTACTCCTTGCTCAATGAAATAGACTCAACACCGCATATTAAACGCCTAAGAATGTACCTGACTAGTAAGTATCTTAAAACCTATGGATTGCTATTTCTCTGAAAGAGAATCAAGCATGTGTACAGGGGCATAAACGCAGCAGTGATAGGATTGGAGAGGTTCGGTGAGCAAATGAAGACCCTTTGAAGTCATATTGCATGGTACCCATTCCACAGGTTTCAACTACCCAGGTTTAAGGTATTCTTCCTTCAGCTAAAACATGCATGTGGAACCTAGAGTATGATCAACCATGTGATCGGGAGACGTGTTCAAATATGTCTCAGTTTTCATACCCTGGTACTCGGGTGCAACATTCCAGACGCTTTACTAACACTCTCCCGACTTGGAGAGTCAGTCCCTTTGACCTCCTGTTTGGCCCAGTTTGCAATTTCTGCGGAAGATGAACAGGAATAGCGAGAACCAATGAGAGACTAGCTGGAGGTGTCTGGACGGGCAAATTTAACTCTCATTTCCCACCAGGAAGAGGAAATAACCAAAGGCTGAGCGTGCCGTGCCGGAACCAAATTAGGGCCTGAAGCCATCCTGCGGTGTTGCGGCCAGGTCACAAGAAAGCGAGTTGAAGAAAGGAGCTCAGGGACACTGTAATTCACAAACCTGCAGAGTTGTAAATGACAGCTATCGTCCAAAAATATACTGAAGTAAGGCTGCCAAGAGGACTTGAAAGCGGGGCAGAATTGCAGGAAACCGATTTCAGGAGGTAGACTGGAATTGCATTGAAAGCATAGGAAAAGAGGCAGAACGTCCACAATGATGCACTTGGCCAAAAAGGGCGTATGCGTTTTTTCCTGAATATATTCAGGAAAAAACGCATACGCCCTTTTTGGCCAACCAAGCAAGCTTGCAAAGGAAATCTGCACTACAATGAAGTCTCACTTCTCCCCGGTCAAAAGGGCCATCTGAAAAAAGTGTAAAATCCAGAAACGCAGGACAGGCCATGGAGAACTGGGAGCCTTGTTATGCTGATGGGCGGGATGTAAATTGCCAACAGACACTCGGGAGAAGTGTATGGTGTTTCCTGAAACATCTAAAAAACAAAGCAACAGAGCCTAGGGCACTTCCACTTATGGTCCTATAGCTTAGGGAAATTAAAATCAAAAAGACACAGCCACCCCAAAGTTTGGGACGCCTCTGTTTACAAGAACCTCGTTTACCGTACAAGTTCAATGTCACAGAAAGTGAAAAATGGATAAAGAACTTGTGGTACTTACGTACAATGCAGTATCACTCAGCAATGAAATCTATGTCATCAGGCCCGTAGCAGCATAATGAGTGGATTCAGGTACGATGATTCTAACTGAAATAAGTCACACAGAAAAAGAAACATCATAAGATATCACTAATACACGGAATGTAAACTTGGCTACACAGGAACTGAATTCCAAAACAGAACAGGGTCTCAAATTTAGAAAACCAACTTATGCTTGCTTAAGGGGAAAGGTGAGTTGGGGTGCTGCATAAAACCAGAGATTGAAATGAGCACAGATAAAGTTCCTTAAGCCAAATATGGAATAGACAAGAGCTACTCCTTGCTCAACGAAATGGACTCAACACACCATATTAAACGCCTAAGAATGTACCTGACTAGTAAGTATCTTAAAACCTATGGATTGCTATGTCTCCAAAAGAGAATCAAGCGTGTGTACAGGGGCATAAACGCAGCAGTGATAGGATTGGAGAGGTTCGGTGAGCAAATGAAGACCCTTTGAAGTCATATTGCATGGTACCCATTACACGGGTCTCAACTCTCCAGGTTTAAGGTATTCTTCCTTCAGCTAAAACATGCATGTGGAACCCAGAGTATGATCAACCGTGTGAACGGGAGACGTGTTCAAATATGTCTCAGTTTTCCTCCCCTGGTACTCGGGTGCAACATTCCAGACGCTTTACTAACACTCTCCCCACTTGGAGAGTCAGCGCCTTTAACCTCCTGTTTGGCCCAGTTTGCAATTTCTGCGGAAGATGAACAGGAATAGCGAGAACCAATGAGAGACTAGCTGGAGGTGTCTGGACGGGCAAATTTAACTCTCATTTCCCACCAGGAAGAGGAAATAACCAAAGGCTCAGCGTGCCGTGCCAGAACCACATTAGGGCCTGAAGCCATCCTGCGGTGTTGCGGCCAGCTCAAAAGAAAGCGAGTTGAAGAAAGGAGCTCAGGGGCACTGTAATTCACAAACCTGCAGAGTTATAAATGACAGCTATCGTCCAAAAATATACTGAAGTAAGGCTGCCAAGAGGACTTGAATGCGGGGCAGAATTGCAGGAAACCGATTTCAGGAGGTAGACTGGAATTGCATTGAAAGCATAGGAAAAGAGGCAGAACGTCCACAATGATGCACTTGGCCAAAAAGGGCGTATGCGTTTTTTCCTGAATATATTCAGGAAAAAACGCATACGCCCTTTTTGGCCAACCAAGCAAGCTTGCAAAGGAAATCTGCACTACAATGAAGTCTCACTTCCCCCCGGTCAAAAGGGCCATCTGAAAAAAGTGTAAAATCCAGAAAGGCAGGACAGGCCATGGAGAACTGGGAGCCTTCTTATGCTGATGGGCGGGATGTAAATTGCCAACAGACACTCGGGAGAAGTGTATGGTGTTTCCTGAAACATCTAAAAAACAAAGCAACAGAGCCTAGGGCACTTCCACTTATGGTCCTATAGCTTAGGGAAATTAAAATCAAAAAGACACAGCCACCCCAAAGTTTGGAACGGCTCTGTTTACAAGAACCTCATTTACAGTACAAGTTCAACACCGCAGAAAGTGAAAAATGGATAAAGAAGTTGTGGTATTTACTTACAAAGCAATATCACTCAGCAATGAAATCTATGTCATCAGGCCCTTAGCAGCACAATGAGTGGATTCAGGTATGATGATTCTAACTGAAATAAGTCACACAGAAAAAGAAACATCATAAGATATCAGTAATACCCGGAATGTAAACTTGGCTACACAGGAACTGAATTACAGAACAGAACAGGGTCTCAAATTTAGAAAACCAACTTATGCTTGCTTAAGGGTAAAGGTGAGTTGGGGTGCTGCATAAAACCAGAGATTGAAATGAGCACACATAAAGTTCCTTAAGCCAAATATGGAATAGACAAGAGCTACTCCTTGCTCAATGAAATAGACTCAACACCGCATATTAAACGCCTAAGAATGTACCTGACTAGTAAGTATCTTAAAACCTATGGATTGCTATTTCTCTGAAAGAGAATCAAGCATGTGTACAGGGGCATAAACGCAGCAGTGATAGGATTGGAGAGGTTCGGTGAGCAAATGAAGACCCTTTGAAGCCATATTGCATGGTACCCATTCCACAGGTTTCAACTACCCAGGTTTAAGGTATTCTTCCTTCAGCTAAAACATGCATGTGGAACCTAGAGTATGATCAACCATGTGATCGGGAGACGTGTTCAAATATGTCTCAGTTTTCATACCCTGGTACTCGGGTGCAACATTCCAGACGCTTTACTAACACTCTCCCGACTTGGAGAGTCAGTCCCTTTGACCTCCTGTTTGGCCCAGTTTGCAATTTCTGCGGAAGATGAACAGGAATAGCGAGAACCAATGAGAGACTAGCTGGAGGTGTCTGGACGGGCAAATTTAACTCTCATTTCCCACCAGGAAGAGGAAATAACCAAAGGCTGAGCGTGCCGTGCCGGAACCAAATTAGGGCCTGAAGCCATCCTGCGGTGTTGCGGCCAGGTCACAAGAAAGCGAGTTGAAGAAAGGAGCTCAGGGACACTGTAATTCACAAACCTGCAGAGTTGTAAATGACAGCTATCGTCCAAAAATATACTGAAGTAAGGCTGCCAAGAGGACTTGAAAGCGGGGCAGAATTGCAGGAAACCGATTTCAGGAGGTAGACTGGAATTGCATTGAAAGCATAGGAAAAGAGGCAGAACGTCCACAATGATGCACTTGGCCAAAAAGGGCGTATGCGTTTTTTCCTGAATATATTCAGGAAAAAACGCATACGCCCTTTTTGGCCAACCAAGCAAGCTTGCAAAGGAAATCTGCACTACAATGAAGTCTCACTTCTCCCCGGTCAAAAGGGCCATCTGAAAAAAGTGTAAAATCCAGAAACGCAGGACAGGCCATGGAGAACTGGGAGCCTTGTTATGCTGATGGGCGGGATGTAAATTGCCAACAGACACTCGGGAGAAGTGTATGGTGTTTCCTGAAACATCTAAAAAACAAAGCAACAGAGCCTAGGGCACTTCCACTTATGGTCCTATAGCTTAGGGAAATTAAAATCAAAAAGACACAGCCACCCCAAAGTTTGGGACGCCTCTGTTTACAAGAACCTCGTTTACCGTACAAGTTCAATGTCACAGAAAGTGAAAAATGGATAAAGAACTTGTGGTACTTACGTACAATGCAGTATCACTCAGCAATGAAATCTATGTCATCAGGCCCGTAGCAGCATAATGAGTGGATTCAGGTACGATGATTCTAACTGAAATAAGTCACACAGAAAAAGAAACATCATAAGATATCACTAATACACGGAATGTAAACTTGGCTACACAGGAACTGAATTCCAAAACAGAACAGGGTCTCAAATTTAGAAAACCAACTTATGCTTGCTTAAGGGGAAAGGTGAGTTGGGGTGCTGCATAAAACCAGAGATTGAAATGAGCACAGATAAAGTTCCTTAAGCCAAATATGGAATAGACAAGAGCTACTCCTTGCTCAACGAAATGGACTCAACACACCATATTAAACGCCTAAGAATGTACCTGACTAGTAAGTATCTTAAAACCTATGGATTGCTATGTCTCCAAAAGAGAATCAAGCGTGTGTACAGGGGCATAAACGCAGCAGTGATAGGATTGGAGAGGTTCGGTGAGCAAATGAAGACCCTTTGAAGTCATATTGCATGGTACCCATTACACGGGTCTCAACTCTCCAGGTTTAAGGTATTCTTCCTTCAGCTAAAACATGCATGTGGAACCCAGAGTATGATCAACCGTGTGAACGGGAGACGTGTTCAAATATGTCTCAGTTTTCCTCCCCTGGTACTCGGGTGCAACATTCCAGACGCTTTACTAACACTCTCCCCACTTGGAGAGTCAGCGCCTTTAACCTCCTGTTTGGCCCAGTTTGCAATTTCTGCGGAAGATGAACAGGAATAGCGAGAACCAATGAGAGACTAGCTGGAGGTGTCTGGACGGGCAAATTTAACTCTCATTTCCCACCAGGAAGAGGAAATAACCAAAGGCTCAGCGTGCCGTGCCAGAACCACATTAGGGCCTGAAGCCATCCTGCGGTGTTGCGGCCAGCTCAAAAGAAAGCGAGTTGAAGAAAGGAGCTCAGGGGCACTGTAATTCACAAACCTGCAGAGTTATAAATGACAGCTATCGTCCAAAAATATACTGAAGTAAGGCTGCCAAGAGGACTTGAATGCGGGGCAGAATTGCAGGAAACCGATTTCAGGAGGTAGACTGGAATTGCATTGAAAGCATAGGAAAAGAGGCAGAACGTCCACAATGATGCACTTGGCCAAAAAGGGCGTATGCGTTTTTTCCTGAATATATTCAGGAAAAAACGCATACGCCCTTTTTGGCCAACCAAGCAAGCTTGCAAAGGAAATCTGCACTACAATGAAGTCTCACTTCCCCCCGGTCAAAAGGGCCATCTGAAAAAAGTGTAAAATCCAGAAAGGCAGGACAGGCCATGGAGAACTGGGAGCCTTCTTATGCTGATGGGCGGGATGTAAATTGCCAACAGACACTCGGGAGAAGTGTATGGTGTTTCCTGAAACATCTAAAAAACAAAGCAACAGAGCCTAGGGCACTTCCACTTATGGTCCTATAGCTTAGGGAAATTAAAATCAAAAAGACACAGCCACCCCAAAGTTTGGAACGGCTCTGTTTACAAGAACCTCATTTACAGTACAAGTTCAACACCGCAGAAAGTGAAAAATGGATAAAGAAGTTGTGGTATTTACTTACAAAGCAATATCACTCAGCAATGAAATCTATGTCATCAGGCCCTTAGCAGCACAATGAGTGGATTCAGGTATGATGATTCTAACTGAAATAAGTCACACAGAAAAAGAAACATCATAAGATATCAGTAATACACGGAATGTAAACTTGGCTACACAGGAACTGAATTCCAAAACAGAACAGGGTCTCAAATTTAGAAAACCAACTTATGCTTGCTTAAGGGTAAAGGTGAGTTGGGGTGCTGCATAAAACCAGAGATTGAAATGAGCACAGATAAAGTTCCTTAAGCCAAATATGGAATAGACAAGAGCTACTCCTTGCTCAATGAAATAGACTCAACACCGCATATTAAACGCCTAAGAATGTACCTGACTAGTAAGTATCTTAAAACCTATGGACTGCTATTTCTCTGAAAGAGAATCAAGCATGTGTACAGGGGCATAAACGCAGCAGTGATAGGATTGGAGAGGTTCGGTGAGCAAATGAAGACCCTTTGAAGCCATATTGCATGGTACCCATTCCACAGGTTTCAACTACCCAGGTTTAAGGTATTCTTCCTTCAGCTAAAACATGCATGTGGAACCTAGAGTATGATCAACCATGTGATCGGGAGACGTGTTCAAATATGTCTCAGTTTTCGTACCCTGGTACTCGGGTGCAACATTCCAGACGCTTTACTAACACTCTCCCGACTTGGAGAGTCAGACCCTTTGACCTCCTGTTTGGCCCAGTTTGCAATTTCTGCAGAAGATCAACAGGAATAGCGAGAACCAATGAGAGACTAGCTGGAGGTGTCTGGACGGGCAACTTTAACTCTCATTTCCCACCAGGAAGAGGAAATAACCAAAGGCTCAGCGTGCCGTGCCAGAACCACATTAGGGCCTGAAGCCATCCTGCGGTGTTGCGGCCAGCTCAAAAGAAAGCGAGTTGAAGAAAGGAGCTCAGGGACACTGTAATTCACAAACCTGCAGAGTTATAAATGACAGCTATCGTCCAAAAATATACTGAAGTAAGGCTGCCAAGAGGACTTGAATGCGGGGCAGAATTGCAGGAAACCGATTTCAGGAGGTAGACTGGAATTGCATTGAAAGCATAGGAAAAGAGGCAGAACGTCCACAATGATGCACTTGGCCAAAAAGGGCGTATGCGTTTTTTCCTGAATATATTCAGGAAAAAACGCATACGCACTTTTTGGCCAACCAAGCAAGCTTGCAAAGGAAATCTGCACTACAATGAAGTCTCACTTCTCCCCGGTCAAAAGGGCCATCTGAAAAAAGTGTAAAATCCAGAAACGCAGGACAGGCCATGGAGAACTGGGAGCCTTGTTATGCTGATGGGCGGGATGTAAATTGCCAACAGACACTCGGGAGAAGTGTATGGTGTTTCCTGAAACATCTAAAAAACAAAGCAACAGAGCCTAGGGCACTTCCACTTATGGTCCTATAGCTTAGGGAAATTAAAATCAAAAAGACACAGCCACCCCAAAGTTTGGAACGGCTCTGTTTACAAGAACCTCATTTACAGTACAAGTTCAACACCGCAGAAAGTGAAAAATGGATAAAGAAGTTGTGGTATTTACTTACAAAGCAATATCACTCAGCAATGAAATCTATGTCATCAGGCCCTTAGCAGCACAATGAGTGGATTCAGGTATGATGATTCTAACTGAAATAAGTCACACAGAAAAAGAAACATCATAAGATATCAGAAATACACGGAATGTAAACTTGGCTACACAGGAACTGAATTACAGAACAGAACAGGGTCTCAAATTTAGAAAACCAACTTATGCTTGCTTAAGGGTAAAGGTGAGTTGGGGTGCTGCATAAAACCAGAGATTGAAATGAGCACAGATAAAGTTCCTTAAGCCAAATATGGAATAGACAAGAGCTACTCCTTGCTCAACGAAATGGACTCAACACCGCATATTAAACGCCTAAGAATGTACCTGACTAGTAAGTATCTTAAAACCTATGGATTGCTATGTCTCCGAAAGAGAATCAAGCATGTGGACAGGGGCATAAACGCAGCAGTGATAGGATTGGAGAGGTTCGGTGAGCAAATGAAGACCCTTTGAAGTCATATTGCATGGTACCCATTCCACAGGTTTCAACTACCCACGTTTAAGGTATTCTTCCTTCAGCTAAAACATGCATGTGGAACCCAGAGTATGATCAACCGTGTGAACGGGAGACGTGTTCAAATATGTCTCAGTTTTCCTCCCCTGGTACTCGGGTGCAACATTCCAGACGCTTTACTAACACTCTCCCGACATGGAGAGTCAGTCCCTTTAACCTCCTGTTTGGCCCAGTTTGCAATTTCTGCGGAAGATGAACAGGAATAGCGAGAACCAATGAGAGACTAGCTGGAGGTGTCTGGACGGGCAAATTTAACTCTCATTTCCCACCAGGAAGAGGAATTAACCAAAGGCTCAGCGTGCCTTGCCGGAACCAGATTAGGGCCTGAAGCCATCCTGCGGTGTTGCGGCCAGGTCACAAGAAAGCGAGTTGAAGAAAGGAGCTCAGGGGCACTGTAATTCACAAACCTGCAGAGTTATAAATGACAGCTATCGTCCAAAAATATACTGAAGTAAGGCTGCCAGGAGGACTTGAAAGCGGGGCAGAATTGCAGGAAACCGATTTCAGGAGGTAGACTGGAATTGCATTGAAAGCATAGGAAAAGAGGCAGAACGTCCACAATGATGCACTTGGCCAAAAAGGGCGTATGCGTTTTTTCCTGAATATATTCAGGAAAAAACGCATACGCCCTTTTTGGCCAACCAAGCAAGCTTGCAAAGGAAATCTGCACTACAATGAAGTCTCACTTCCCCTCGGTCAAAAGGGCCATTTGAAAAAAGTGTAAAATCCAGAAAGGCAGGACAGGCCATGGAGAACTGGGAGCCTTGTTATGCTGATGGGCGGGATGTAAATTGCCAACAGACACTCGGGAGAAGTGTATGGTGTTTCCTGAAATATCTAAAAAACAAAGCAACAGAGCCTAGGGCACTTCCACTTATGGTCCTATAGCTTAGGGAAATTAAAATCAAAAAGACACAGCCACCCCAAAGTTTGGGACGCCTCTGTTTACAAGAACCTCGTTTACAGTACAAGTTCAACATCGCAGAAAGTGAAAAATGGATAAAGAAGTTGTGGTATTTACTTACAAAGCAATATCACTCAGCAATGAAATCTATGTCATCAGGCCCTTAGCAGCACAATGAGTGGATTCAGGTATGATGATTCTAACTGAAATAAGTCACACAGAAAAAGAAACATCATAAGATATCAGTAATACACGGAATGTAAACTTGGCTACACAGGAACTGAATTACAGAACAGAACAGGGTCTCAAATTTAGAAAACCAACTTATGCTTGCTTAAGGGGAAAGGTGAGTTGGGGTGCTGCATAAAACCAGAGATTGAAATGAGCACAGATAAAGTTCCTTAAGCCAAATATGGAATAGACAAGAGCTACTCCTTGCTCAACGAAATGGACTCAACACCGAATATTAAACGCCTAAGAATGTACCTGACTAGTAATTATCTTAAAACCTATGGATTGCTTTGTCTCCGGAAGAGAATCAAGCATTTGTACAGGGGCATAAACGCAGCAGTGATAGGATTGGAGAGGTTCAGTGAGCAAATGAAGACCCTTTGAAGTCATATTGCATGGTACCCATTCCACAGGTTTCAACTACCCAGCTTTAAGGTATTCTTCCTTCAGCTAGAACATGCATGTGGAACCCAGAGTATGATCAACCATGTGATCGGGAGACGTGTTCAAATATGTCTCAGTTTTCGTACCCTGGTACTCGGGTGCAACATTCCAGACGCTTTACTAACACTCTCCCGACTTGGAGAGTCAGTCCCTTTAACCTCCTGTTTGGCCCAGTTTGCAATTTCTGCGGAAGATGAACAGGAATAGCGAGAACCAATGAGAGACTAGCTGGAGGTGTCTGGACGGGCAAATTTAACTCTCATTTCCCACCAGGAAGAGGAATTAACCAAAGGCTCAGCGTGCCCTGCCGGAACCAGATTAGGGCCTGAAGCCATCCTGCGGTGTTGCGGCCAGCTCAAAATAAAGCGAGTTGAAGAAAGGAGCTCAGGGACACTGTAATTCACAAACCTGCAGAGTTGTAAATGACAGCTATCGTCCAAAAATATACTGAAGTAAGGCTGCCAAGAGGACTTGAAAGCGGGGCAGAATTGCAGGAAACCGATTTCAGGAGGTAGACTGGAATTGCATTGAAAGCATAGGAAAAGAGGCAGAACGTCCACAATGATGCACTTGGCCAAAAAGGGCGTATGCGTTTTTTCCTGAATATATTCAGGAAAAAACGCATACGCCCTTTTTGGCCAACCAAGCAAGCTTGCAAAGGAAATCTGCACTACAATGAAGTCTCACTTCTCCCCGGTCAAAAGGGCCATCTGAAAAAAGTGTAAAATCCAGAAACGCAGGACAGGCCATGGAGAACTGGGAGCCTTGTTATGCTGATGGGCGGGATGTAAATTGCCAACAGACACTCGGGAGAAGTGTATGGTGTTTCCTGAAACATCTAAAAAACAAAGCAACAGAGCCTAGGGCACTTCCACTTATGGTCCTATAGCTTAGGGAAATTAAAATCAAAAAGACACAGCCACCCCAAAGTTTGGGACGCCTCTGTTTACAAGAACCTCGTTTACCGTACAAGTTCAATGTCACAGAAAGTGAAAAATGGATAAAGAACTTGTGGTACTTACGTACAATGCAGTATCACTCAGCAATGAAATCTATGTCATCAGGCCCGTAGCAGCATAATGAGTGGATTCAGGTACGATGATTCTAACTGAAATAAGTCACACAGAAAAAGAAACATCATAAGATATCACTAATACACGGAATGTAAACTTGGCTACACAGGAACTGAATTCCAAAACAGAACAGGGTCTCAAATTTAGAAAACCAACTTATGCTTGCTTAAGGGGAAAGGTGAGTTGGGGTGCTGCATAAAACCAGAGATTGAAATGAGCACAGATAAAGTTCCTTAAGCCAAATATGGAATAGACAAGAGCTACTCCTTGCTCAACGAAATGGACTCAACACACCATATTAAACGCCTAAGAATGTACCTGACTAGTAAGTATCTTAAAACCTATGGATTGCTATGTCTCCAAAAGAGAATCAAGCGTGTGTACAGGGGCATAAACGCAGCAGTGATAGGATTGGAGTGGTTCGGTGAGCAAATGAAGACCCTTTGAAGTCATATTGCATGGTACCCATTACACGGGTCTCAACTCTCCAGGTTTAAGGTATTCTTCCTTCAGCTAAAACATGCATGTGGAACCCAGAGTATGATCAACCGTGTGAATGGGAGACGTGTTCAAATATGTCTCAGTTTTCCTCCCCTGGTACTCGGGTGCAACATTCCAGACGCTTTACTAACACTCTCCCCACTTGGAGAGTCAGCGCCTTTAACCTCCTGTTTGGCCCAGTTTGCAATTTCTGCGGAAGATGAACAGGAATAGCGAGAACCAATGAGAGACTAGCTGGAGGTGTCTGGACGGGCAAATTTAACTCTCATTTCCCACCAGGAAGAGGAAATAACCAAAGGCTGAGCATGTCGTGCTGGAACCAAATTAGGGCCTGAAGCCATCCTGCGGTGTTGCGGCCAGCTCACAAGAAAGCGAGTTGAAGAAAGGAGCTCAGGGACACTGTAATTCACAAACCTGCAGAGTTATAAATGACAGCTATCGTCCAAAAATATACTGAAGTAAGGCTGCCAAGAGGACTTGAAAGCGGGGCAGAATTGCAGGAAACCGATTTCAGGAGGTAGACTGGAATTGCATTGAAAGCATAGGAAAAGAGGCAGAACGTCCACAATGATGCACTTGGCCAAAAAGGGCGTATGCGTTTTTTCCTGAATATATTCAGGAAAAAACGCATACGCCCTTTTTGGCCAACCAAGCAAGCTTGCAAAGGAAATCTGCACTACAATGAAGTCTCACTTCCCCCCGGTCAAAAGGGCCATCTGAAAAAAGTGTAAAATCCAGAAAGGCAGGACAGGCCATGGAGAACTGGGAGCCTTGTTATGCTGATGGGCGGGATGTAAATTGCCAACAGACACTCGGGAGAAGTGTATGGTGTTTCCTGAAACATCTAAAAAACAAAGCAACAGAGCCTAGGGCACTTCCACTTATGGTCCTATAGCTTAGGGAAATTAAAATCAAAAAGACACAGCCACCCCAAAGTTTGCAACGGCTCTGTTTACAAGAACTTCGTTTACAGTACAAGTTCAACATCGCAGAAAGTGAAAAATGGATAAAGAAGTTGTGGTATTTACTTACAAAGCAATATCACTCAGCAATGAAATCTATGTCATCAGGCCCTTAGCAGCACAATGAGTGGATTCAGGTATGATGATTCTAACTGAAATAAGTCACACAGAAAAAGAAACATCATAAGATATCAGTAATACACGGAATGTAAACTTGGCTACACAGGAACTGAATTACAGAACAGAACAGGGTCTCAAATTTAGAAAACCAACTTATGCTTGCTTAAGGGGAAAGGTGAGTTGGGGTGCTGCATAAAACCAGAGATTGAAATGAGCACAGATAAAGTTCCTTAAGCCAAATATGGAATAGACAAGAGCTACTCCTTGCTCAACGAAATGGACTCAACACCGAATATTAAACGCCTAAGAATGTACCTGACTAGTAAGTATCTTAAAACCTATGGATTGCTTTGTCTCCGGAAGAGAATCAAGCATGTGTACAGGGGCATAAACGCAGCAGTGATAGGATTGGAGAGGTTCGGTGAGCAAATGAAGACCCTTTGAAGTCATATTGCATGGTACCCATTCCACAGGTTTCAACTACCCAGGTTTAAGGTATTCTTCCTTCAGCTAAAACATGCATGTGGAACCTAGAGTATGATCAACCATGTGATCGGGAGACGTGTTCAAATATGTCTCAGTTTTCATACCCTGGTACTCGGGTGCAACATTCCAGACGCTTTACTAACACTCTCCCACTTGGAGAGTCAGTCCCTTTGACCTCCTGTTTGGCCCAGTTTGCAATTTCTGCGGAAGATGAACAGGAATAGCGAGAACCAATGAGAGACTAGCTGGAGGTGTCTGGACGGGCAAATTTAACTCTCATTTCCCACCAGGAAGAGGAAATAACCAAAGGCTGAGCGTGCCGTGCCGGAACCAAATTAGGGCCTGAAGCCATCCTGCGGTGTTGCGGCCAGGTCACAAGAAAGCGAGTTGAAGAAAGGAGCTCAGGGACACTGTAATTCACAAACCTGCAGAGTTATAAATGACAGCTATCGTCCAAAAATATACTGAAGTAAGGCTGCCAAGAGGACTTGAAAGCGGGGCAGAATTGCAGGAAACCGATTTCAGGAGGTAGACTGGAATTGCATTGAAAGCATAGGAAAAGAGGCAGAACGTCCACAATGATGCACTTGGCCAAAAAGGGCGTATGCGTTTTTTCCTGAATATATTCAGGAAAAAACGCATACGCCCTTTTTGGCCAACCAAGCAAGCTTGCAAAGGAAATCTGCACTACAATGAAGTCTCACTTCTCCCCGGTCAAAAGGGCCATCTGAAAAAAGTGTAAAATGCAGAAACGCAGGACAGGCCATGGAGAACTGGGAGCCTTGTTATGCTGATGGGCGGGATGTAAATTGCCAACAGACACTCGGGAGAAGTGTATGGTGTTTCCTGAAACATCTAAAAAACAAAGCAACAGAGCCTAGGGCACTTCCACTTATGGTCCTATAGCTTAGGGAAATTAAAATCAAAAAGACACAGCCACCCCAAAGTTTGGGACGCCTCTGTTTACAAGAACCTCGTTTACCGTACAAGTTCAATGTCACAGAAAGTGAAAAATGGATAAAGAACTTGTGGTACTTACGTACAATGCAGTATCACTCAGCAATGAAATCTATGTCATCAGGCCCGTAGCAGCATAATGAGTGGATTCAGGTACGATGATTCTAACTGAAATAAGTCACACAGAAAAAGAAACATCATAAGATATCACTAATACACGGAATGTAAACTTGGCTACACAGGAACTGAATTCCAAAACAGAACAGGGTCTCAAATTTAGAAAACCAACTTATGCTTGCTTAAGGGGAAAGGTGAGTTGGGGTGCTGCATAAAACCAGAGATTGAAATGAGCACAGATAAAGTTCCTTAAGCCAAATATGGAATAGACAAGAGCTACTCCTTGCTCAACGAAATGGACTCAACACACCATATTAAACGCCTAAGAATGTACCTGACTAGTAAGTATCTTAAAACCTATGGATTGCTATGTCTCCAAAAGAGAATCAAGCGTGTGTACAGGGGCATAAACGCAGCAGTGATAGGATTGGAGAGGTTCGGTGAGCAAATGAAGACCCTTTGAAGTCATATTGCATGGTACCCATTACACGGGTCTCAACTCTCCAGGTTTAAGGTATTCTTCCTTCAGCTAAAACATGCATGTGGAACCCAGAGTATGATCAACCGTGTGAACGGGAGACGTGTTCAAATATGTCTCAGTTTTCCTCCCCTGGTACTCGGGTGCAACATTCCAGACGCTTTACTAACACTCTCCCCACTTGGAGAGTCAGCGCCTTTAACCTCCTGTTTGGCCCAGTTTGCAATTTCTGCGGAAGATGAACAGGAATAGCGAGAACCAATGAGAGACTAGCTGGAGGTGTCTGGACGGGCAAATTTAACTCTCATTTCCCACCAGGAAGAGGAAATAACCAAAGGCTCAGCGTGCCGTGCCAGAACCACATTAGGGCCTGAAGCCATCCTGCGGTGTTGCGGCCAGCTCAAAAGAAAGCGAGTTGAAGAAAGGAGCTCAGGGACACTGTAATTCACAAACCTGCAGAGTTATAAATGACAGCTATCGTCCAAAAATATACTGAAGTAAGGCTGCCAAGAGGACTTGAAAGCGGGGCAGAATTGCAGGAAACCGATTTCAGGAGGTAGGCTGGAATTGCATTGAAAGCATAGGAAAAGAGGCAGAACGTCCACAATGATGCACTTGGCCAAAAAGGGCGTATGCGTTTTTTCCTGAATATATTCAGGAAAAAACGCATACGCCCTTTTTGGCCAACCAAGCAAGCTTGCAAAGGAAATCTGCACTACAATGAAGTCTCACTTCTCCCCGGTCAAAAGGGCCATCTGAAAAAAGTGTAAAATCCAGAAATGCAGGACAGGCCATGGAGAACTGGGAGCCTTGTTATGCTGATGGGCGGGATGTAAATTGCCAACAGACACTCGGGAGAAGTGTATGGTGTTTCCTGAAACATCTAAAAAACAAAGCAACAGAGCCTAGGGCACTTCCACTTATGGTCCTATAGCTTAGGGAAATTAAAATCAAAAAGACACAGCCACCCCAAAGTTTGGGACGCCTCTGTTTACAAGAACCTCGTTTACCGTACAAGTTCAATGTCACAGAAAGTGAAAAATGGATAAAGAACTTGTGGTACTTACGTACAATGCAGTATCACTCAGCAATGAAATCTATGTCATCAGGCCCGTAGCAGCATAATGAGTGGATTCAGGTACGATGATTCTAACTGAAATAAGTCACACAGAAAAAGAAACATCATAAGATATCACTAATACACGGAATGTAAACTTGGCTACACAGGAACTGAATTCCAAAACAGAACAGGGTCTCAAATTTAGAAAACCAACTTATGCTTGCTTAAGGGGAAAGGTGAGTTGGGGTGCTGCATAAAACCAGAGATTGAAATGAGCACAGATAAAGTTCCTTAAGCCAAATATGGAATAGACAAGAGCTACTCCTTGCTCAACGAAATGGACTCAACACACCATATTAAACGCCTAAGAATGTACCTGACTAGGAAGTATCTTAAAACCTATGGATTGCTATGTCTCCAAAAGAGAATCAAGCGTGTGTACAGGGGCATAAACGCAGCAGTGATAGGATTGGAGAGGTTCGGTGAGCAAATGAAGACCCTTTGAAGTCATATTGCATGGTACCCATTACACGGGTCTCAACTCTCCAGGTTTAAGGTATTCTTCCTTCAGCTAAAACATGCATGTGGAACCCAGAGTATGATCAACCGTGTGAACGGGAGACGTGTTCAAATATGTCTCAGTTTTCCTCCCCTGGTACTCGGGTGCAACATTCCAGACGCTTTACTAACACTCTCCCCACTTGGAGAGTCAGCGCCTTTAACCTCCTGTTTGGCCCAGTTTGCAATTTCTGCGGAAGATGAACAGGAATAGCGAGAACCAATGAGAGACTAGCTGGAGGTGTCTGGACGGGCAAATTTAACTCTCATTTCCCACCAGGAAGAGGAAATAACCAAAGGCTCAGCGTGCCGTGCCAGAACCACATTAGGGCCTAAAGCCATCCTGCGGTGTTGCGGCCAGCTCAAAAGAAAGCGAGTTGAAGAAAGGAGCTCAGGGGCACTGTAATTCACAAACCTGCAGAGTTATAAATGACAGCTATCGTCCAAAAATATACTGAAGTAAGGCTGCCAAGAGGACTTGAATGCGGGGCAGAATTGCAGGAAACCGATTTCAGGAGGTAGACTGGAATTGCATTGAAAGCATAGGAAAAGAGGCAGAACGTCCACAATGATGCACTTGGCCAAAAAGGGCGTATGCGTTTTTTCCTGAATATATTCAGGAAAAAACGCATACGCCCTTTTTGGCCAACCAAGCAAGCTTGCAAAGGAAATCTGCACTACAATGAAGTCTCACTTCTCCCCGGTCAAAAGGGCCATCTGAAAAAAGTGTAAAATCCAGAAAGGCAGGACAGGCCATGGAGAACTGGGAGCCTTGTTATGCTGATGGGCGGGATGTAAATTGCCAACAGACACTCGGGAGAAGTGTATGGTGTTTCCTGAAACATCTAAAAAACAAAGCAACAGAGCCTAGGGCACTTCCACTTATGGTCCTATAGCTTAGGGAAATTAAAATCAAAAAGACACAGCCACCCCAAAGTTTGGAACGGCTCTGTTTACAAGAACCTCATTTACAGTACAAGTTCAACACCGCAGAAAGTGAAAAATGGATAAAGAAGTTGTGGTATTTACTTACAAAGCAATATCACTCAGCAATGAAATCTATGTCATCAGGCCCTTAGCAGCACAATGAGTGGATTCAGGTATGATGATTCTAACTGAAATAAGTCACACAGAAAAAGAAACATCATAAGATATCAGTAATACACGGAATGTAAACTTGGCTACACAGGAACTGAATTACAGAACAGAACAGGGTCTCAAATTTAGAAAACCAACTTATGCTTGCTTAAGGGTAAAGGTGAGTTGGGGTGCTGCATAAAACCAGAGATTGAAATGAGCACAGATAAAGTTCCTTAAGCCAAATATGGAATAGACAAGAGCTACTCCTTGCTCAATGAAATAGACTCAACACCGCATATTAAACGCCTAAGAATGTACCTGACTAGTAAGTATCTTAAAACCTATGGATTGCTATTTCTCTGAAAGAGAATCAAGCATGTGTACAGGGGCATAAACCCAGCAGTGATAGGATTGGAGAGGTTCGGTGAGCAAATGAAGACCCTTTGAAGCCATATTGCATGGTACCCATTCCACAGGTTTCAACTACCCAGGTTTAAGGTATTCTTCCTTCAGCTAAAACATGCATGTGGAACCTAGAGTATGATCAACCATGTGATCGGGAGACGTGTTCAAATATGTCTCAGTTTTCATACCCTGGTACTCGGGTGCAACATTCCAGACGCTTTACTAACACTCTCCCGACTTGGAGAGTCAGTCCCTTTGACCTCCTGTTTGGCCCAGTTTGCAATTTCTGCGGAAGATGAACAGGAATAGCGAGAACCAATGAGAGACTAGCTGGAGGTGTCTGGACGGGCAAATTTAACTCTCATTTCCCACCAGGAAGAGGAAATAACCAAAGGCTGAGCGTGCCGTGCCGGAACCATATTAGGGCCTGAAGCCATCCTGCGGTGTTGCGGCCAGGTCACAAGAAAGCGAGTTGAAGAAAGGAGCTCAGGGACACTGTAATTCACAAACCTGCAGAGTTATAAATGACAGCTATCGTCCAAAAATATACTGAAGTAAGGCTGCCAAGAGGACTTGAAAGCGGGGCAGAATTGCAGGAAACCGATTTCAGGAGGTAGACTGGAATTGCATTGAAAGCATAGGAAAAGAGGCAGAACATCCACAATGATGCACTTGGCCAAAAAGGGCGTATGCGTTTTTTCCTGAATATATTCAGGAAAAAACGCATACGCACTTTTTGGCCAACCAAGCAAGCTTGCAAAGGAAATCTGCACTACAATGAAGTCTCACTTCTCCCCGGTCAAAAGGGCCATCTGAAAAAAGTGTAAAATCCAGAAACGCAGGACAGGCCATGGAGAACTAGGAGCCTTGTTATGCTGATGGGCGGGATGTAAATTGCCAACAGACACTCGGGAGAAGTGTATGGTGTTTCCTGAAACATCTAAAAAACAAAGCAACAGAGCCTAGGGCACTTCCACTTATGGTCCTATAGCTTAGGGAAATTAAAATCAAAAAGACACAGCCACCCCAAAGTTTGGGACGCCTCTGTTTACAAGAACCTCGTTTACCGTACAAGTTCAATGTCACAGAAAGTGAAAAATGGATAAAGAACTTGTGGTACTTACGTACAATGCAGTATCACTCAGCAATGAAATCTATGTCATCAGGCCCGTAGCAGCATAATGAGTGGATTCAGGTACGATGATTCTAACTGAAATAAGTCACACAGAAAAAGAAACATCATAAGATATCACTAATACATGGAATGTAAACTTGGCTACACAGGAACTGAATTCCAAAACAGAACAGTGTCTCAAATTTAGAAAACCAACTTATGCTTGCTTAAGGGGAAAGGTGAGTTGGGGTGCTGCATAAAACCAGAGATTGAAATGAGCACAGATAAAGTTCCTTAAGCCAAATATGGAATAGACAAGAGCTACTCCTTGCTCAACGAAATGGACTCAACACACCATATTAAACGCCTAAGAATGTACCTGACTAGTAAGTATCTTAAAACCTATGGATTGCTATGTCTCCAAAAGAGAATCAAGCGTGTGTACAGGGGCATAAACGCAGCAGTGATAGGATTGGAGAGGTTCGGTGAGCAAATGAAGACCCTTTGAAATCATATTGCATGGTACCCATTACACGGGTCTCAACTCTCCAGGTTTAAGGTATTCTTCCTTCAGCTAAAACATGCATGTGGAACCCAGAGTATGATCAACCGTGTGAACGGGAGACGTGTTCAAATATGTCTCAGTTTTCCTCCCCTGGTACTCGGGTGCAACATTCCAGACGCTTTACTAACACTCTCCCCACTTGGAGAGTCAGCGCCTTTAACCTCCTGTTTGGCCCAGTTTGCAATTTCTGCGGAAGATGAACAGGAATAGGGAGAACCAATGAGAGACTAGCTGGAGGTGTCTGGACGGGCAAATTTAACTCTCATTTCCCACCAGGAAGAGGAAATAACCAAAGGCTCAGCGTGCCGTGCCAGAACCACATTAGGGCCTGAAGCCATCCTGCGGTGTTGCGGCCAGCTCAAAAGAAAGCGAGTTGAAGAAAGGAGCTCAGGGACACTGTAATTCACAAACCTGCAGAGTTATAAATGACAGCTATCGTCCAAAAATATACTGAAGTAAGGCTGCCAAGAGGACTTGAAAGCGGGGCAGAATTGCAGGAAACCGATTTCAGGAGGTAGGCTGGAATTGCATTGAAAGCATAGGAAAAGAGGCAGAACGTCCACAATGATGCACTTGGCCAAAAAGGGCGTATGCGTTTTTTCCTGAATATATTCAGGAAAAAACGCATACGCCCTTTTTGGCCAACCAAGCAAGCTTGCAAAGGAAATCTGCACTACAATGAAGTCTCACTTCTCCCCGGTCAAAAGGGCCATCTGAAAAAAGTGTAAAATCCAGAAACGCAGGACAGGCCATGGAGAACTGGGAGCCTTGTTATGCTGATGGGCGGGATGTAAATTGCCAACAGACACTCGGGAGAAGTGTATGGTGTTTCCTGAAACATCTAAAAAACAAAGCAACAGAGCCTAGGGCACTTCCACTTATGGTCCTATAGCTTAGGGAAATTAAAATCAAAAAGACACAGCCACCCCAAAGTTTGGGACGCCTCTGTTTACAAGAACCTCGTTTACCGTACAAGTTCAATGTCACAGAAAGTGAAAAATGGATAAAGAACTTGTGGTACTTACGTACAATGCAGTATCACTCAGCAATGAAATCTATGTCATCAGGCCCGTAGCAGCATAATGAGTGGATTCAGGTACGATGATTCTAACTGAAATAAGTCACACAGAAAAAGAAACATCATAAGATATCACTAATACACGGAATGTAAACTTGGCTACACAGGAACTGAATTCCAAAACAGAACAGGGTCTCAAATTTAGAAAACCAACTTATGCTTGCTTAAGGGGAAAGGTGAGTTGGGGTGCTGCATAAAACCAGAGATTGAAATGAGCACAGATAAAGTTCCTTAAGCCAAATATGGAATAGACAAGAGCTACTCCTTGCTCAACGAAATGGACTCAACACACCATATTAAACGCCTAAGAATGTACCTGACTAGTAAGTATCTTAAAACCTATGGATTGCTATGTCTCCAAAAGAGAATCAAGCGTGTGTACAGGGGCATAAACGCAGCAGTGATAGGATTGGAGAGGTTCGGTGAGCAAATGAAGACCCTTTGAAGTCATATTGCATGGTACCCATTACACGGGTCTCAACTCTCCAGGTTTAAGGTATTCTTCCTTCAGCTAAAACATGCATGTGGAACCCAGAGTATGATCAACCGTGTGAACGGGAGACGTGTTCAAATATGTCTCAGTTTTCCTCCCCTGGTACTCGGGTGCAACATTCCAGACGCTTTACTAACACTCTCCCCACTTGGAGAGTCAGCGCCTTTAACCTCCTGTTTGGCCCAGTTTGCAATTTCTGCGGAAGATGAACAGGAATAGCGAGAACCAATGAGAGACTAGCTGGAGGTGTCTGGACGGGCAAATTTAACTCTCATTTCCCACCAGGAAGAGGAAATAACCAAAGGCTCAGCGTGCCGTGCCAGAACCACATTAGGGCCTGAAGCCATCCTGCGGTGTTGCGGCCAGCTCAAAAGAAAGCGAGTTGAAGAAAGGAGCTCAGGGACACTGTAATTCACAAACCTGCAGAGTTATAAATGACAGCTATCGTCCAAAAATATACTGAAGTAAGGCTGCCAAGAGGACTTGAAAGCGGGGCAGAATTGCAGGAAACCGATTTCAGGAGGTAGACTGGAATTGCTTTGAAAGCATAGGAAAAGAGGCAGAACGTCCACAATGATGCACTTGGCCAAAAAGGGCGTATGCGTTTTTTCCTGAATATATTCAGGAAAAAACGCATACGCCCTTTTTGGCCAACCAAGCAAGCTTGCAAAGGAAATCTGCACTACAATGAAGTCTCACTTCTCCCCGGTCAAAAGGGCCATCTGAAAAAAGTGTAAAATCCAGAAACGCAGGACAGGCCATGGAGAACTGGGAGCCTTGTTATGCTGATGGGCGGGATGTAAATTGCCAACAGACACTCGGGAGAAGTGTATGGTGTTTCCTGAAACATCTAAAAAACAAAGCAACAGAGCCTAGGGCACTTCCACTTATGGTCCTATAGCTTAGGGAAATTAAAATCAAAAAGACACAGCCACCCCAAAGTTTGGGACGCCTCTGTTTACAAGAACCTCGTTTACCGTACAAGTTCAATGTCACAGAAAGTGAAAAATGGATAAAGAACTTGTGGTACTTACGTACAATGCAGTATCACTCAGCAATGAAATCTATGTCATCAGGCCCTTAGCAGCACAATGAGTGGATTCAGGTATGATGATTCTAACTGAAATAAGTCACACAGAAAAAGAAACATCATAAGATATCAGTAATACACGGAATGTAAACTTGGCTACACAGGAACTGAATTACAGAACAGAACAGGGTCTCAAATTTAGAAAACCAACTTATGCTTGCTTAAGGGTAAAGGTGAGTTGGGGTGCTGCATAAAACCAGAGATTGAAATGAGCACAGATAAAGTTCCTTAAGCCAAATATGGAATAGACAAGAGCTACTCCTTGCTCAATGAAATAGACTCAACACCGCATATTAAACGCCTAAGAATGTACCTGACTAGTAAGTATCTTAAAACCTATGGATTGCTATTTCTCTGAAAGAGAATCAAGCATGTGTACAGGGGCATAAACGCAGCAGTGATAGGATTGGAGATGTTCGGTGAGCAAATGAAGACCCTTTGAAGCCATATTGCATGGTACCCATTCCACAGGTTTCAACTACCCAGGTTTAAGGTATTCTTCCTTCAGCTAAAACATGCATGTGGAACCTAGAGTATGATCAACCATGTGATCGGGAGACGTGTTCAAATATGTCTCAGTTTTCATACCCTGGTACTCGGGTGCAACATTCCAGACGCTTTACTAACACTCTCCCGACTTGGAGAGTCAGTCCCTTTGACCTCCTGTTTGGCCCAGTTTGCAATTTCTGCGGAAGATGAACAGGAATAGCGAGAACCAATGAGAGACTAGCTGGAGGTGTCTGGACGGGCAAATTTAACTCTCATTTCCCACCAGGAAGAGGAAATAACCAAAGGCTGAGCGTGCCGTGCCAGAACCAAATTAGGGCCTGAAGCCATCCTGCGGTGTTGCGGCCAGGTCACAAGAAAGCGAGTTGAAGAAAGGAGCTCAGGGACACTGTAATTCACAAACCTGCAGAGTTATAAATGACAGCTATCGTCCAAAAATATACTGAAGTAAGGCTGCCAAGAGGACTTGAAAGCGGGGCAGAATTGCAGGAAACCGATTTCAGGAGGTAGACTGGAATTGCATTGAAAGCATAGGAAAAGAGGCAGAACGTCCACAATGATGCACTTGGCCAAAAAGGGCGTATGCGTTTTTTCCTGAATATATTCAGGAAAAAACGCATACGCCCTTTTTGGCCAACCAAGCAAGCTTGCAAAGGAAATCTGCACTACAATGAAGTCTCACTTCTCCCCGGTCAAAAGGGCCATCTGAAAAAAGTGTAAAATCCAGAAACGCAGGACAGGCCATGAAGAACTGGGAGCCTTGTTATGCTGATGGGCGGGATGTAAATTGCCAACAGACACTCGGGAGAAGTGTATGGTGTTTCCTGAAACATATAAAAAACAAAGCAACAGAGCCTAGGGCACTTCCACTTATGGTCCTATAGCTTAGGGAAATTAAAATCAAAAAGACACAGCCACCCCAAAGTTTGGGACGCCTCTGTTTACAAGAACCTCGTTTACCGTACAAGTTCAATGTCACAGAAAGTGAAAAATGGATAAAGAACTTGTGGTACTTACGTACAATGCAGTATCACTCAGCAATGAAATCTATGTCATCAGGCCCGTAGCAGCATAATGAGTGGATTCAGGTACGATGATTCTAACTGAAATAAGTCACACAGAAAAAGAAACATCATAAGATATCACTAATACACGGAATGTAAACTTGGCTACACAGGAACTGAATTCCAAAACAGAACAGGGTCTCAAATTTAGAAAACCAACTTATGCTTGCTTAAGGGGAAAGGTGAGTTGGGGTGCTGCATAAAACCAGAGATTGAAATGAGCACAGATAAAGTTCCTTAAGCCAAATATGGAATAGACAAGAGCTACTCCTTGCTCAACGAAATGGACTCAACACACCATATTAAACGCCTAAGAATGTACCTGACTAGTAAGTATCTTAAAACCTATGGATTGCTATGTCTCCAAAAGAGAATCAAGCGTGTGTACAGGGGCATAAACGCAGCAGTGATAGGATTGGAGAGGTTCGGTAATCAAATGAAGACCCTTTGAAGTCATATTGCATGGTACCCATTACACGGGTCTCAACTCTCCAGGTTTAAGGTATTCTTCCTTCAGCTAAAACATGCATGTGGAACCCAGAGTATGATCAACCGTGTGAACGGGAGACGTGTTCAAATATGTCTCAGTTTTCCTCCCCTGGTACTCGGGTGCAACATTCCAGACGCTTTACTAACACTCTCCCCACTTGGAGAGTCAGCGCCTTTAACCTCCTGTTTGGCCCAGTTTGCAATTTCTGCGGAAGATGAACAGGAATAGCGAGAACCAATGAGAGACTAGCTGGAGTTGTCTGGACGGGCAAATTTAACTCTCATTTCCCACCAGGAAGAGGAAATAACCAAAGGCTCAGCGTGCCGTGCCAGAACCACATTAGGGCCTGAAGCCATCCTGCGGTGTTGCGGCCAGCTCAAAAGAAAGCGAGTTGAAGAAAGGAGCTCAGGGGCACTGTAATTCACAAACCTGCAGAGTTATAAATGACAGCTATCGTCCAAAAATATACTGAAGTAAGGCTGCCAAGAGGACTTGAATGCGGGGCAGAATTGCAGGAAACCGATTTCAGGAGGTAGACTGGAATTGCATTGAAAGCATAGGAAAAGAGGCAGAACGTCCACAATGATGCACTTGGCCAAAAAGGGCGTATGCGTTTTTTCCTGAATATATTCAGGAAAAAACGCATACGCCCTTTTTGGCCAACCAAGCAAGCTTGCAAAGGAAATCTGCACTACAATGAAGTCTCACTTCCCCCCGGTCAAAAGGGCCATCTGAAAAAAGTGTAAAATCCAGAAAGGCAGGACAGGCCATGGAGAACTGGGAGCCTTGTTATGCTGATGGGCGGGATGTAAATTGCCAACAGACACTCGGGAGAAGTGTATGGTGTTTCCTGAAACATCTAAAAAACAAAGCAACAGAGCCTAGGGCACTTCCACTTATGGTCCTATAGCTTAGGGAAATTAAAATCAAAAAGACACAGCCACCCCAAAGTTTGGAACAGCTCTGTTTAGAAGAACCTCATTTACAGTACAAGTTCAACACCGCAGAAAGTGAAAAATGGATAAAGAAGTTGTGGTATTTACTTACAAAGCAATATCACTCAGCAATGAAATCTATGTCATCAGGCCCTTAGCAGCACAATGAGTGGATTCAGGTATGATGATTCTAACTGAAATAAGTCACACAGAAAAAGAAACATCATAAGATATCACTAATACACGGAATGTAAACTTGGCTACACAGGAACTGAATTCCAAAACAGAACAGGGTCTCAAATTTAGAAAACCAACTTATGCTTGCTTAAGGGTAAAGGTGAGTTGGGGTGCTGCATAAAACCAGAGATTGAAATGAGCACAGATAAAGTTCCTTAAGCCAAATATGGAATAGACAAGAGCTACTCCTTGCTCAATGAAATAGACTCAACACCGCATATTAAACGCCTAAGAATGTACCTGACTAGTAAGTATCTTAAAACCTATGGATTGCTATTTCTCTGAAAGAGAATCAAGCATGTGTACAGGGGCATAAACGCAGCAGTGATAGGATTGGAGAGGTTCGGTGAGCAAATGAAGACCCTTTGAAGCCATATTGCATGGTACCCATTCCACAGGTTTCAACTACCCAGGTTTAAGGTATTCTTCCTTCAGCTAAAACATGCATGTGGAACCTAGAGTATGATCAACCATGTGATCGGGAGACGTGTTCAAATATGTCTCAGTTTTCATACCCTGGTACTCGGGTGCAACATTCCAGACGCTTTACTAACACTCTCCCGACTTGGAGAGTCAGTCCCTTTGACCTCCTGTTTGGCCCATTTTGCAATTTCTGCGGAAGATGAACAGGAATAGCGAGAACCAATGAGAGACTAGCTGGAGGTGTCTGGACGGGCAAATTTAACTCTCATTTCCCACCAGGAAGAGGAAATAACCAAAGGCTGAGCGTGCCGTGCCGGAACCAAATTAGGGCCTGAAGCCATCCTGCGGTGTTGCGGCCAGATCACAAGAAAGCGAGTTGAAGAAAGGAGCTCAGGGACACTGTAATTCACAAACCTGCAGAGTTATAAATGACAGCTATCGTCCAAAAATATACTGAAGTAAGGCTGCCAAGAGGACTTGAAAGCGGGGCAGAATTGCAGGAAACCGATTTCAGGAGGTAGACTGGAATTGCATTGAAAGCATAGGAAAAGAGGCAGAACGTCCACAATGATGCACTTGGCCAACAAGGGCGTATGCTTTTTTTCCTGAATATATTCAGGAAAAAACGCATACGCCCTTTTTGGCCAACCAAGCAAGCTTGCAAAGGAAATCTGCACTACAATGAAGTCTCACTTCTCCCCGGTCAAAAGGGCCATCTGAAAAAAGTGTAAAATCCAGAAACGCAGGACAGGCCATGGAGAACTGGGAGCCTTGTTATGCTGATGGGCGGGATGTAAATTGCCAACAGACACTCGGGAGAAGTGTATGGTGTTTCCTGAAACATCTAAAAAACAAAGCAACAGAGCCTAGGGCACTTCCACTTATGGTCCTATAGCTTAGGGAAATTAAAATCAAAAAGACACAGCCACCCCAAAGTTTGGGACGCCTCTGTTTACAAGAACCTCGTTTACCGTACAAGTTCAATGTCACAGAAAGTGAAAAATGGATAAAGAACTTGTGGTACTTACGTACAATGCAGTATCACTCAGCAATGAAATCTATGTCATCAGGCCCGTAGCAGCATAATGAGTGGATTCAGGTACGATGATTCTAACTGAAATAAGTCACACAGAAAAAGAAACATCATAAGATATCACTAATACACGGAATGTAAACTTGGCTACACAGGAACTGAATTCCAAAACAGAACAGGGTCTCAAATTTAGAAAACCAACTTATGCTTGCTTAAGGGGAAAGGTGAGTTGGGGTGCTGCATAAAACCAGAGATTGAAATGAGCACAGATAAAGTTCCTTAAGCCAAATATGGAATAGACAAGAGCTACTCCTTGCTCAACGAAATGGACTCAACACACCATATTAAACGCCTAAGAATGTACCTGACTAGTAAGTATCTTAAAACCTATGGATTGCTATGTCTCCAAAAGAGAATCAAGCGTGTGTACAGGGGCATAAACGCAGCAGTGATAGGATTGGAGAGGTTCGGTGAGCAAATGAAGACCCTTTGAAGTCATATTGCATGGTACCCATTACACGGGTCTCAACTCTCCAGGTTTAAGGTATTCTTCCTTCAGCTAAAACATGCATGTGGAACCCAGAGTATGATCAACCGTGTGAACGGGAGACGTGTTCAAATATGTCTCAGTTTTCCTCCCCTGGTACTCGGGTGCAACATTCCAGACGCTTTACTAACACTCTCCCCACTTGGAGAGTCAGCGCCTTTAACCTCCTGTTTGGCCCAGTTTGCAATTTCTGCGGAAGATGAACAGGAATAGCGAGAACCAATGAGAGACTAGCTGGAGGTGTCTGGACGGGCAAATTTAACTCTCATTTCCCACCAGGAAGAGGAAATAACCAAAGGCTCAGCGTGCCGTGCCAGAACCACATTAGGGCCTGAAGCCATCCTGCGGTGTTGCGGCCAGCTCAAAAGAAAGCGAGTTGAAGAAAGGAGCTCAGGGGCACTGTAATTCACAAACCTGCAGAGTTATAAATGACAGCTATCGTCCAAAAATATACTGAAGTAAGGCTGCCAAGAAGACTTGAATGCGGGGCAGAATTGCAGGAAACCGATTTCAGGAGGTAGACTGGAATTGCATTGAAAGCATAGGAAAAGAGGCAGAACGTCCACAATGATGCACTAGGCCAAAAAGGGCGTATGCGTTTTTTCCTGAATATATTCAGGAAAAAACGCATACGCCCTTTTTGGCCAACCAAGCAAGCTTGCAAAGGAAATCTGCACTACAATGAAGTCTCACTTCCCCCCGGTCAAAAGGGCCATCTGAAAAAAGTGTAAAATCCAGAAAGGCAGGACAGGCCATGGAGAACTGGGAGCCTTGTTATGCTGATGGGCGGGATGTAAATTGCCAACAGACACTCGGGAGAAGTGTATGGTGTTTCCTGAAACATCTAAAAAACAAAGCAACAGAGCCTAGGGCACTTCCACTTATGGTCCTATAGCTTAGGGAAATTAAAATCAAAAAGACACAGCCACCCCAAAGTTTGGAACGGCTCTGTTTACAAGAACCTCATTTACAGTACAAGTTCAACACCGCAGAAAGTGAAAAATGGATAAAGAAGTTGTGGTATTTACTTACAAAGCAATATCACTCAGCAATGAAATCTATGTCATCAGGCCCTTAGCAGCACAATGAGTGGATTCAGGTATGATGATTCTAACTGAAATAAGTCACACAGAAAAAGAAACATCATAAGATATCAGTAATACACGGAATGTAAACTTGGCTACACAGGAACTGAATTCCAAAACAGAACAGGGTCTCAAATTTAGAAAACCAACTTATGCTTGCTTAAGGGTAAAGGTGAGTTGGGGTGCTGCATAAAACCAGAGATTGAAATGAGCACAGATAAAGTTCCTTAAGCCAAATATGGAATAGACAAGAGCTACTCCTTGCTCAACGAAATAGACTCAACACCGCATATTAAACGCCTAAGAATGTACCTGACTAGTAAGTATCTTAAAACCTATGGATTGCTATTTCTCTGAAAGAGAATCAAGCATGTGTACAGGGGCATAAACGCAGCAGTGATAGGATTGGAGAGGTTCGGTGAGCAATGAAGACCCTTTGAAGTCATATTGCATGGTACCCATTCCACAGGTTTCAACTACCCAGGTTTAAGGTATTCTTCCTTCAGCTAAAACATGCATGTGGAACCTAGAGTATGATCAACCATGTGATCGGGAGACGTGTTCAAATATGTCTCAGTTTTCATACCCTGGTACTCGGGTGCAACATTCCAGACGCTTTACTAACACTCTCCCGACTTGGAGAGTCAGTCCCTTTGACCTCCTGTTTGGCCCAGTTTGCAATTTCTGCGGAAGATGAACAGGAATAGCGAGAACCAATGAGAGACTAGCTGGAGGTGTCTGGACGGGCAAATTTAACTCTCATTTCCCACCAGGAAGAGGAAATAACCAAAGGCTGAGCGTGCCGTGCTGGAACCAAATTAGGGCCTGAAGCCATCCTGCGGTGTTGCGGCCAGGTCACAAGAAAGCGAGTTGAAGAAAGGAGCTCAGGGACACTGTAATTCACAAACCTGCAGAGTTATAAATGACAGCTATCGTCCAAAAATATACTGAAGTAAGGCTGCCAAGAGGACTTGAAAGCGGGGCAGAATTGCAGGAAACCGATTTCAGGAGGTAGACTGGAATTGCATTGAAAGCATAGGAAAAGAGGCAGAACGTCCACAATGATGCACTTGGCCAAAAAGGGCGTATGCGTTTTTTCCTGAATATATTCAGGAAAAAACGCATACGCCCTTTTTGGCCAACCAAGCAAGCTTGCAAAGGAAATCTGCACTACAATGAAGTCTCACTTCTCCCCGGTCAAAAGGGCCATCTGAAAAAAGTGTAAAATCCAGAAACGCAGGACAGGCCATGGAGAACTGGGAGCCTTGTTATGCTGATGGGCGGGATGTAAATTGCCAACAGACACTCGGGAGAAGTGTATGGTGTTTCCTGAAACATCTAAAAAACAAAGCAACAGAGCCTAGGGCACTTCCACTTATGGTCCTATAGCTTAGGGAAATTAAAATCAAAAAGACACAGCCACCCCAAAGTTTGGGACGCCTCTGTTTACAAGAACCTCGTTTACCGTACAAGTTCAATGTCACAGAAAGTGAAAAATGGATAAAGAACTTGTGGTACTTACGTACAATACAGTATCACTCAGCAATGAAATCTATGTCATCAGGCCCGTAGCAGCATAATGAGTGGATTCAGGTACGATGATTCTAACTGAAATAAGTCACACAGAAAAAGAAACATCATAAGATATCACTAATACACGGAATGTAAACTTGGCTACACAGGAACTGAATTCCAAAACAGAACAGGGTCTCAAATTTAGAAAACCAACTTATGCTTGCTTAAGGGGAAAGGTGAGTTGGGGTGCTGCATAAAACCAGAGATTGAAATGAGCACAGATAAAGTTCCTTAAGCCAAATATGGAATAGACAAGAGCTACTCCTTGCTCAACGAAATGGACTCAACACACCATATTAAACGCCTAAGAATGTACCTGACTAGTAAGTATCTTAAAACCTATGGATTGCTATGTCTCCAAAAGAGAATCAAGCGTGTGTACAGGGGCATAAACGCAGCAGTGATAGGATTGGAGAGGTTCGGTGAGCAAATGAAGACCCTTTGAAGTCATATTGCATGGTACCCATTACACGGGTCTCAACTCTCCAGGTTTAAGGTATTCTTCCTTCAGCTAAAACATGCATGTGGAACCCAGAGTATGATCAACCGTGTGAACGGGAGACGTGTTCAAATATGTCTCAGTTTTCCTCCCCTGGTACTCGGGTGCAACATTCCAGACGCTTTACTGACACTCTCCCCACTTGGAGAGTCAGCGCCTTTAACCTCCTGTTTGGCCCAGTTTGCAATTTCTGCGGAAGATGAACAGGAATAGCGAGAACCAATGAGAGACTAGCTGGAGGTGTCTGGACGGGCAAATTTAACTCTCATTTCCCACCAGGAAGAGGAAATAACCAAAGGCTGAGCATGTCGTGCTGGAACCAAATTAGGGCCTGAAGCCATCCTGCGGTGTTGCGGCCAGCTCACAAGAAAGCGAGTTGAAGAAAGGAGCTCAGGGACACTGTAATTCACAAACCTGCAGAGTTATAAATGACAGCTATCGTCCAAAAATATACTGAAGTAAGGCTGCCAAGAGGACTTGAAAGCGGGGCAGAATTGCAAGAAACCGATTTCAGGAGGTAGACTGGAATTGCATTGAAAGCATAGGAAAAGAGGCAGAACGTCCACAATGATGCACTTGGCCAAAAAGGGCGTATGCGTTTTTTCCTGAATATATTCAGGAAAAAACGCATACGCCCTTTTTGGCCAACCAAGCAAGCTTGCAAAGGAAATCTGCACTACAATGAAGTCTCACTTACCCCCGGTCAAAAGGGCCATCTGAAAAAAGTGTAAAATCCAGAAACGCAGGACAGGCCATGGAGAACTGGGAGCCTTGTTATGCTGATGGGCGGGATGTAAATTGCCAACAGACACTCGGGAGAAGTGTATGGTGTTTCCTGAAACATCTAAAAAACAAAGCAACAGAGCCTAGGGCACTTCCACTTATGGTCCTATAGCTTAGGGAAATTAAAATCAAAAAGACACAGCCACCCCAAAGTTTGGGATGCCTCTGTTTACAAGAACCTCGTTTACAGTACAAGTTCAACATCGCAGAAAGTGAAAAATGGATAAAGAAGTTGTGGTATTTACTTACAAAGCAATATCACTCAGCAATGAAATCTATGTCATCAGGCCCTTAGCAGCACAATGAGTGGATTCAGGTATAATGATTCTAACTGAAATAAGTCACACAGAAAAAGAAACATCATAAGATATCAGTAATACACGGAATGTAAACTTGGCTACACAGGAACTGAATTACAGAACAGAACAGGGTCTCAAATTTAGAAAACCAACTTATGCTTGCTTAAGGGGAAAGGTGAGTTGGGGTGCTGCATAAAACCAGAGATTGAAATGAGCACAGATAAAGTTCCTTAAGCAAAATATGGAATAGACAAGAGCTACTCCTTGCTCAACGAAATGGACTCAACACACCATATTAAACGCCTAAGAATGTACCTGACTAGTAAGTATCTTAAAACCTATGGATTGCTATGTCTCCAAAAGAGAATCAAGCGTGTGTACAGGGGCATAAACGCAGCAGTGATAGGATTGGAGAGGTTCGGTGAGCAAATGAAGACCCTTTGAAGTCATATTGCATGGTACCCATTACACGGGTCTCAACTCTCCAGGTTTAAGGTATTCTTCCTTCAGCTAAAACATGCATGTGGAACCCAGAGTATGATCAACCGTGTGAACGGGAGACGTGTTCAAATATGTCTCAGTTTTCCTCCCCTGGTACTCGGGTGCAACATTCCAGACGCTTTACTAACACTCTCCCCACTTGGAGAGTCAGCGCCTTTAACCTCCTGTTTGGCCCAGTTTGCAATTTCTGCGGAAGATGAACAGGAATAGCGAGAACCAATGAGAGACTAGCTGGAGGTGTCTGGACGGGCAAATTTAACTCTCATTTCCCACCAGGAAGAGGAAATAACCAAAGGCTCAGCGTGCCGTGCCAGAACCACATTAGGGCCTGAAGCCATCCTGCGGTGTTGCGGCCAGCTCAAAAGAAAGCGAGTTGAAGAAAGGAGCTCAGGGGCACTGTAATTCACAAACCTGCAGAGTTATAAATGACAGCTATCGTCCAAAAATATACTGAAGTAAGGCTGCCAAGAAGACTTGAATGCGGGGCAGAATTGCAGGAAACCGATTTCAGGAGGTAGACTGGAATTGCATTGAAAGCATAGGAAAAGAGGCAGAACGTCCACAATGATGCACTAGGCCAAAAAGGGCGTATGCGTTTTTTCCTGAATATATTCAGGAAAAAACGCATACGCCCTTTTTGGCCAACCAAGCAAGCTTGCAAAGGAAATCTGCACTACAATGAAGTCTCACTTCCCCCCGGTCAAAAGGGCCATCTGAAAAAAGTGTAAAATCCAGAAAGGCAGGACAGGCCATGGAGAACTGGGAGCCTTGTTATGCTGATGGGCGGGATGTAAATTGCCAACAGACACTCGGGAGAAGTGTATGGTGTTTCCTGAAACATCTAAAAAACAAAGCAACAGAGCCTAGGGCACTTCCACTTATGGTCCTATAGCTTAGGGAAATTAAAATCAAAAAGACACAGCCACCCCAAAGTTTGGAACGGCTCTGTTTACAAGAACCTCATTTACAGTACAAGTTCAACACCGCAGAAAGTGAAAAATGGATAAAGAAGTTGTGGTATTTACTTACAAAGCAATATCACTCAGCAATGAAATCTATGTCATCAGGCCCTTAGCAGCACAATGAGTGGATTCAGGTATGATGATTCTAACTGAAATAAGTCACACAGAAAAAGAAACATCATAAGATATCAGTAATACACGGAATGTAAACTTGGCTACACAGGAACTGAATTCCAGAACAGAACAGGGTCTCAAATTTAGAAAACCAACTTATGCTTGCTTAAGGGTAAAGGTGAGTTGGGGTGCTGCATAAAACCAGAGATTGAAATGAGCACAGATAAAGTTCCTTAAGCCAAATATGGAATAGACAAGAGCTACTCCTTGCTCAACGAAATAGACTCAACACCGCATATTAAACGCCTAAGAATGTACCTGACTAGTAAGTATCTTAAAACCTATGGATTGCTATTTCTCTGAAAGAGAATCAAGCATGTGTACAGGGGCATAAACGCAGCAGTGATAGGATTGGAGAGGTTCGGTGAGCAAATGAAGACCCTTTGAAGTCATATTGCATGGTACCCATTCCACAGGTTTCAACTACCCAGGTTTAAGGTATTCTTCCTTCAGCTAAAACATGCATGTGGAACCTAGAGTATGATCAACCATGTGATCGGGAGACGTGTTCAAATATGTCTCAGTTTTCATACCCTGGTACTCGGGTGCAACATTCCAGACGCTTTATTAACACTCTCCCGACTTGGAGAGTCAGTCCCTTTGACCTCCTGTTTGGCCCAGTTTGCAATTTCTGCGGAAGATGAACAGGAATAGCGAGAACCAATGAGAGACTAGCTGGAGGTGTCTGGACGGGCAAATTTAACTCTCATTTCCCACCAGGAAGAGGAAATAACCAAAGGCTGAGCGTGCCGTGCCGGAACCAAATTAGGGCCTGAAGCCATCCTGCGGTGTTGCGGCCAGGTCACAAGAAAGCGAGTTGAAGAAAGGAGCTCAGGGACACTGTAATTCACAAACCTGCAGAGTTATAAATGACAGCTATCGTCCAAAAATATACTGAAGTAAGGCTGCCAAGAGGACTTGAAAGCGGGGCAGAATTGCAGGAAACCGATTTCAGGAGGTAGACTGGAATTGCATTGAAAGCATAGGAAAAGAGGCAGAACGTCCACAATGATGCACTTGGCCAAAAAGGGCGTATGCGTTTTTTCCTGAATATATTCAGGAAAAAACGCATACGCCCTTTTTGGCCAACCAAGCAAGCTTGCAAAGGAAATCTGCACTACAATGAAGTCTCACTTCTCCCCGGTCAAAAGGGCCATCTGAAAAAAGTGTAAAATCCAGAAACGCAGGACAGGCCATGGAGAACTGGGAGCCTTGTTATGCTGATGGGCGGGATGTAAATTGCCAACAGACACTCGGGAGAAGTGTATGGTGTTTCCTGAAACATCTAAAAAACAAAGCAACAGAGCCTAGGGCACTTCCACTTATGGTCCTATAGCTTAGGGAAATTAAAATCAAAAAGACACAGCCACCCCAAAGTTTGGGACGCCTCTGTTTACAAGAACCTCGTTTACCGTACAAGTTCAATGTCACAGAAAGTGAAAAATGGATAAAGAACTTGTGGTACTTACGTACAATACAGTATCACTCAGCAATGAAATCTATGTCATCAGGCCCATAGCAGCATAATGAGTGGATTCAGGTACGATGATTCTAACTGAAATAAGTCACACAGAAAAAGAAACATCATAAGATATCACTAATACACGGAATGTAAACTTGGCTACACAGGAACTGAATTCCAAAACAGAACAGGGTCTCAAATTTAGAAAACCAACTTATGCTTGCTTAAGGGGAAAGGTGAGTTGGGGTGCTGCATAAAACCAGAGATTGAAATGAGCACAGATAAAGTTCCTTAAGCCAAATATGGAATAGACAAGAGCTACTCCTTGCTCAACGAAATGGACTCAACACACCATATTAAACGCCTAAGAATGTACCTGACTAGTAAGTATCTTAAAACCTATGGAATGCTATGTCTCCAAAAGAGAATCAAGCGTGTGTACAGGGGCATAAACGCAGCAGTGATAGGATTGGAGAGGTTCGGTGAGCAAATGAAGACCCTTTGAAGTCATATTGCATGGTACCCATTACACGGGTCTCAACTCTCCAGGTTTAAGGTATTCTTCCTTCAGCTAAAACATGCATGTGGAACCCAGAGTATGATCAACCGTGTGAACGGGAGACGTGTTCAAATATGTCTCAGTTTTCCTCCCCTGGTACTCGGGTGCAACATTCCAGACGCTTTACTAACACTCTCCCCACTTGGAGAGTCAGCGCCTTTAACCTCCTGTTTGGCCCAGTTTGCAATTTCTGCGGAAGATGAACAGGAATAGCGAGAACCAATGAGAGACTAGCTGGAGGTGTCTGGACGGGCAAATTTAACTCTCATTTCCCACCAGGAAGAGGAAATAACCAAAGGCTGAGCATGTCGTGCTGGAACCAAATTAGGGCCTGAAGCCATCCTGCGGTGTTGCGGCCAGCTCACAAGAAAGCGAGTTGAAGAAAGGAGCTCAGGGACACTGTAATTCACAAACCTGCAGAGTTATAAATGACAGCTATCGTCCAAAAATATACTGAAGTAAGGCTGCCAAGAAGACTTGAATGCGGGGCAGAATTGCAGGAAACCGATTTCAGGAGGTAGACTGGAATTGCATTGAAAGCATAGGAAAAGAGGCAGAACGTCCACAATGATGCACTTGGCCAAAAAGGGCGTATGCGTTTTTTCCTGAATATATTCAGGAAAAAACGCATACGCCCTTTTTGGCCAACCAAGCAAGCTTGCAAAGGAAATCTGCACTACAATGAAGTCTCACTTCCCCCCGGTCAAAAGGGCCATCTGAAAAAAGTGTAAAATCCAGAGAGGCAGGACAGGCCATGGAGAACTGGGAGCCTTGTTATGCTGATGGGCGGGATGTAAATTGCCAACAGACACTCTGGAGAAGTGTATGGTGTTTCCTGAAACATCTAAAAAACAAAGCAACAGAGCCTAGGGCACTTCCACTTATGGTCCTATAGCTTAGGGAAATTAAAATCAAAAAGACAAAGCCACCCCAAAGTTTGGGACGCCTCTGTTTACAAGAACCTCGTTTACAGTACAAGTTCAACATCGCAGAAAGTGAAAAATGGATAAAGAAGTTGTGGTATTTACTTACAAAGCAATATCACTCAGCAATGAAATCTATGTCATCAGGCCCTTAGCAGCACAATGAGTGGATTCAGGTATGATGATTCTAACTGAAATAAGTCACACAGAAAAAGAAACATCATAAGATATCAGTAATACACGGAATGTAAACTTGGCTACACAGGAACTGAATTACAGAACAGAACAGGGTCTCAAATTTAGAAAACCAACTTATGCTTGCTTAAGGGGAAAGGTGAGTTGGGGTGCTGCATAAAACCAGAGATTGAAATGAGCACAGATAAAGTTCCTTAAGCAAAATATGGAATAGACAAGAGCTACTCCTTGCTCAACGAAATGGACTCAACACACCATATTAAACGCCTAAGAATGTACCTGACTAGTAAGTATCTTAAAACCTATGGATTGCTATGTCTCCAAAAGAGAATCAAGCGTGTGTACAGGGGCATAAACGCAGCAGTGATAGGATTGGAGAGGTTCGGTGAGCAAATGAAGACCCTTTGAAGTCATATTGCATGGTACCCATTACACGGGTCTCAACTCTCCAGGTTTAAGGTATTCTTCCTTCAGCTAAAACATGCATGTGGAACCCAGAGTATGATCAACCGTGTGAACGGGAGACGTGTTCAAATATGTCTCAGTTTTCCTCCCCTGGTACTCGGGTGCAACATTCCAGACGCTTTACTAACACTCTCCCCACTTGGAGAGTCAGCGCCTTTAACCTCCTGTTTGGCCCAGTTTGCAATTTCTGCGGAAGATGAACAGGAATAGCGAGAACCAATGAGAGACTAGCTGGAGGTGTCTGGACGGGCAAATTTAACTCTCATTTCCCACCAGGAAGAGGAAATAACCAAAGGCTCAGCGTGCCGTGCCAGAACCACATTAGGGCCTGAAGCCATCCTGCGGTGTTGCGGCCAGCTCAAAAGAAAGCGAGTTGAAGAAAGGAGCTCAGGGGCACTGTAATTCACAAACCTGCAGAGTTATAAATGACAGCTATCGTCCAAAAATATACTGAAGTAAGGCTGCCAAGAAGACTTGAATGCGGGGCAGAATTGCAGGAAACCGATTTCAGGAGGTAGACTGGAATTGCATTGAAAGCATAGGAAAAGAGGCAGAACGTCCACAATGATGCACTTGGCCAAAAAGGGCGTATGCGTTTTTTCCTGAATATATTCAGGAAAAAACGCATACGCCCTTTTTGGCCAACCAAGCAAGCTTGCAAAGGAAATCTGCACTACAATGAAGTCTCACTTCCCCCCGGTCAAAAGGGCCATCTGAAAAAAGTGTAAAATCCAGAAAGGCAGGACAGGCCATGGAGAACTGGGAGCCTTGTTATGCTGATGGGCGGGATGTAAATTGCCAACAGACACTCGGGAGAAGTGTATGGTGTTTCCTGAAACATCTAAAAAACAAAGCAACAGAGCCTAGGGCACTTCCACTTATGGTCCTATAGCTTAGGGAAATTAAAATCAAAAAGACACAGCCACCCCAAAGTTTGGAACGGCTCTGTTTACAAGAACCTCATTTACAGTACAAGTTCAACACCGCAGAAAGTGAAAAATGGATAAAGAAGTTGTGGTATTTACTTACAAAGCAATATCACTCAGCAATGAAATCTATGTCATCAGGCCCTTAGCAGCACAATGAGTGGATTCAGGTATGATGATTCTAACTGAAATAAGTCACACAGAAAAAGAAACATCATAAGATATCAGTAATACACGGAATGTAAACTTGGCTACACAAGAATTGAATTACAGAACAGAACAGGGTCTCAAATTTAGAAAACCAACTTATGCTTGCTTAAGGGTAAAGGTGAGTTGGGGTGCTGCATAAAACCAGAGATTGAAATGAGCACAGATAAAGTTCCTTAAGCCAAATATGGAATAGACAAGAGCTACTCCTTGCTCAACGAAATAGACTCAACACCGCATATTAAACGCCTAAGAATGTACCTGACTAGTAAGTATCTTAAAACCTATGGATTGCTATTTCTCTGAAAGAGAATCAAGCGTGTGTACAGGGGCATAAACGCAGCAGTGATAGGATTGGAGAGGTTCGGTGAGCAAATGAAGACCCTTTGAAGTCATATTGCATGGTACCCATTCCACAGGTTTCAACTACCCAGGTTTAAGGTATTCTTCCTTCAGCTAAAACATGCATGTGGAACCTAGAGTATGATCAACCATGTGATCGGGAGACGTGTTCAAATATGTCTCAGTTTTCATACCCTGGTACTCGGGTGCAACATTCCAGACGCTTTATTAACACTCTCCCGACTTGGAGAGTCAGTCCCTTTGACCTCCTGTTTGGCCCAGTTTGCAATTTCTGCGGAAGATGAACAGGAATAGCGAGAACCAATGAGAGACTAGCTGGAGGTGTCTGGACGGGCAAATTTAACTCTCATTTCCCACCAGGAAGAGGAAATAACCAAAGGCTGAGCGTGCCGTGCCGGAACCAAATTAGGGCCTGAAGCCATCCTGCGGTGTTGCGGCCAGGTCACAAGAAAGCGAGTTGAAGAAAGGAGCTCAGGGACACTGTAATTCACAAACCTGCAGAGTTATAAATGACAGCTATCGTCCAAAAATATACTGAAGTAAGGCTGCCAAGAGGACTTGAAAGCGGGGCAGAATTGCAGGAAACCGATTTCAGGAGGTAGACTGGAATTGCATTGAAAGCATAGGAAAAGAGGCAGAACGTCCACAATGATGCACTTGGCCAAAAAGGGCGTATGCGTTTTTTCCTGAATATATTCAGGAAAAAACGCATACGCCCTTTTTGGCCAACCAAGCAAGCTTGCAAAGGAAATCTGCACTACAATGAAGTCTCACTTCTCCCCGGTCAAAAGGGCCATCTGAAAAAAGTGTAAAATCCAGAAACGCAGGACAGGCCATGGAGAACTGGGAGCCTTGTTATGCTGATGGGCGGGATGTAAATTGCCAACAGACACTCGGGAGAAGTGTATGGTGTTTCCTGAAACATCTAAAAAACAAAGCAACAGAGCCTAGGGCACTTCCACTTATGGTCCTATAGCTTAGGGAAATTAAAATCAAAAAGACACAGCCACCCCAAAGTTTGGGACGCCTCTGTTTACAAGAACCTCGTTTACCGTACAAGTTCAATGTCACAGAAAGTGAAAAATGGATAAAGAACTTGTGGTACTTACGTACAATACAGTATCACTCAGCAATGAAATCTATGTCATCAGGCCCATAGCAGCATAATGAGTGGATTCAGGTACGATGATTCTAACTGAAATAAGTCACACAGAAAAAGAAACATCATAAGATATCACTAATACACGGAATGTAAACTTGGCTACACAGGAACTGAATTCCAAAACAGAACAGGGTCTCAAATTTAGAAAACCAACTTATGCTTGCTTAAGGGGAAAGGTGAGTTGGGGTGCTGCATAAAACCAGAGATTGAAATGAGCACAGATAAAGTTCCTTAAGCCAAATATGGAATAGACAAGAGCTACTCCTTGCTCAACGAAATGGACTCAACACACCATATTAAACGCCTAAGAATGTACCTGACTAGTAAGTATCTTAAAACCTATGGAATGTTATGTCTCCAAAAGAGAATCAAGCGTGTGTACAGGGGCATAAACGCAGCAGTGATAGGATTGGAGAGGTTCGGTGAGCAAATGAAGACCCTTTGAAGTCATATTGCATGGTACCCATTACACGGGTCTCAACTCTCCAGGTTTAAGGTATTCTTCCTTCAGCTAAAACATGCATGTGGAACCCAGAGTATGATCAACCGTGTGAACGGGAGACGTGTTCAAATATGTCTCAGTTTTCCTCCCCTGGTACTCGGGTGCAACATTCCAGACGCTTTACTAACACTCTCCCCACTTGGAGAGTCAGCGCCTTTAACCTCCTGTTTGGCCCAGTTTGCAATTTCTGCGGAAGATGAACAGGAATAGCGAGAACCAATGAGAGACTAGCTGGAGGTGTCTGGACGGGAAAATTTAACTCTCATTTCCCACCAGGAAGAGGAAATAACCAAAGGCTGAGCATGTCGTGCTGGAACCAAATTAGGGCCTGAAGCCATCCTGCGGTGTTGCGGCCAGCTCACAAGAAAGCGAGTTGAAGAAAGGAGCTCAGGGACACTGTAATTCACAAACCTGCAGAGTTATAAATGACAGCTATCGTCCAAAAATATACTGAAGTAAGGCTGCCAAGAAGACTTGAATGCGGGGCAGAATTGCAGGAAACCGATTTCAGGAGGTAGACTGGAATTGCATTGAAAGCATAGGAAAAGAGGCAGAACGTCCACAATGATGCACTTGGCCAAAAAGGGCGTATGCGTTTTTTCCTGAATATATTCAGGAAAAAACGCATACGCCCTTTTTGGCCAACCAAGCAAGCTTGCAAAGGAAATCTGCACTACAATGAAGTCTCACTTCCCCCCGGTCAAAAGGGCCATCTGAAAAAAGTGTAAAATCCAGAGAGGCAGGACAGGCCATGGAGAACTGGGAGCCTTGTTATGCTGATGGGCGGGATGTAAATTGCCAACAGACACTCTGGAGAAGTGTATGGTGTTTCCTGAAACATCTAAAAAACAAAGCAACAGAGCCTAGGGCACTTCCACTTATGGTCCTATAGCTTAGGGAAATTAAAATCAAAAAGACACAGCCACCCCAAAGTTTGGGACGCCTCTGTTTACAAGAACCTCGTTTACAGTACAAGTTCAACATCGCAGAAAGTGAAAAATGGATAAAGAAGTTGTGGTATTTACTTACAAAGCAATATCACTCAGCAATGAAATCTATGTCATCAGGCCCTTAGCAGCACAATGAGTGGATTCAGGTATGATGATTCTAACTGAAATAAGTCACACAGAAAAAGAAACATCATAAGATATCAGTAATACACGGAATGTAAACTTGGCTACACAGGAACTGAATTACAGAACAGAACAGGGTCTCAAATTTAGAAAACCAACTTATGCTTGCTTAAGGGGAAAGGTGAGTTGGGGTGCTGCATAAAACCAGAGATTGAAATGAGCACAGATAAAGTTCCTTAAGCAAAATATGGAATAGACAAGAGCTACTCCTTGCTCAACGAAATGGACTCAACGCCGAATATTAAACGCCTAAGAATGTACCTGACTAGTAAGTATCTTAAAACCTATGGATTGCTTTGTCTCCGGAAGAGAATCAAGCATGTGTACAGGGGCATAAACGCAGCAGTGATAGGATTGGAGAGGTTCAGTGAGCAAATGAAGACCCTTTGAAGTCATATTGCATGGTACCCATTCCACAGGTTTCAACTACCCAGCTTTAAGGTATTCTTCCTTCAGCTAGAACATGCATGTGGAACCCAGAGTATGATCAACCATGTGATCGGGAGACGTGTTCAAATATGTCTCAGTTTTCATACCCTGGTACTCGGGTGCAACATTCCAGAAGCTTTACAAACACTCTCCCGACTTGGAGAGTCAGTCCCTTTAACCTCCTGTTTGGCCCAGTTTGCAATTTCTGCGGAAGATGAACAGGAATAGCGAGAACCAATGAGAGACTAGCTGGAGGTGTCTGGACGGGCAAATTTAACTCTCATTTCCCACCAGGAAGAGGAATTAACCAAAGGCTCAGCGTGCCGTGCCGGAACCAGATTAGGGCCTGAAGCCATCCTGCGGTGTTGCGGCCAGGTCACAAGAAAGCGAGTAGAAGAAAGGAGCTCAGTGCCACTGTAATTCACAAACCTGCAGAGTTATAAATGACAGCTATCGTCCAAAAATATACTGAAGTAAGGCTGCCAAGAGGACTTGAAAGCGGGGCAGAATTGCAGGAAACCGATTTCAGGAGGTAGACTGGAATTGCATTGAAAGCATAGGAAAAGAGGCAGAACGTCCACAATGATGCACTTGGCCAAAAAGGGCGTATGCGTTTTTTCCTGAATATATTCAGGAAAAAACGCATACGCCCTTTTTGGCCAACCAAGCAAGCTTGCAAAGGAAATCTGCACTACAATGAAGTCTCACTTCTCCCCGGTCAAAAGGGCCATCTGAAAAAAGTGTAAAATCCAGAAACGCAAGACAGGCCATGGAGAACTGGGAGCCTTGTTATGCTGATGGGCGGGATGTAAATTGCCAACAGACACTCGGGAGAAGTGTATGGTGTTTCCTGAAACATCTAAAAAACAAAGCAACAGAGCCTAGGGCACTTCCACTTATGGTCCTATAGCTTAGGGAAATTAAAATCAAAAAGACACAGCCACCCCAAAGTTTGCAACGGCTCTGTTTACAAGAACCTCGTTTACCGTACAAGTTCAATGTCACAGAAAGTGAAAAATGGATAAAGAACTTGTGGTACTTACGTACAATGCAGTATCACTCAGCAATGAAATCTATGTCATCAGGCCCGTAGCAGCATAATGAGTGGATTCAGGTACGATGATTCTAACTGAAATAAGTCACACAGAAAAAGAAACATCATAAGATATCACTAATACACGGAATGTAAACTTGGCTACACAGGAACTGAATTCCAAAACAGAACAGGGTCTCAAATTTAGAAAACCAACTTATGCTTGCTTAAGGGGAAAGGTGAGTTGGGGTGCTGCATAAAACCAGAGATTGAAATGAACACAGATAAAGTTCCTTAAGCCAAATATGGAATAGACAAGAGCTACTCCTTGCTCAACGAAATGGACTCAACACCCCATATTAAACGCCTAAGAATGTACCTGACTAGTAAGTATCTTAAAACCTATGGATTGCTATGTCTCCGAAAGAGAATCAAGCGTGTGTACAGGGGCATAAACGCAGCAGTGATAGGATTGGAGAGGTTCGGTGAGCAAATGAAGACCCTTTGAAGTCATATTGCATGGTACCCATTACACGGGTCTCAACTCTCCAGGTTTAAGGTATTCTTCCTTCAGCTAAAACATGCATGTGGAACCCAGAGTATGATCAACCGTGTGAACGGGAGACGTGTTCAAATATGTCTCAGTTTTCCTCCCCTGGTACTCGGGTGCAACATTCCAGACGCTTTACTAACACTCTCCCCACTTGGAGAGTCAGCGCCTTTAACCTCCTGTTTGGCCCAGTTTGCAATTTCTGCGGAAGATGAACAGGAATAGCGAGAACCAATGAGAGACTAGCTGGAGGTGTCTGGACGGGCAAATTTAACTCTCATTTCCCACCAGGAAGAGGAATTAACCAAAGGCTCAGCGTGCCGTGCCGGAACCAGATTAGGGCCTGAAGCCATCCTGCGGTGTTGCGGCCAGGTCACAAGAAAGCGAGTAGAAGAAAGGAGCTCAGGGACACTGTAATTCACAAACCTGCAGAGTTATAAATGACAGCTATCGTCCAAAAATATACTGAAGTAAGGCTGCCAAGAGGACTTGAAAGCGGGGCAGAATTGCAGGAAACCGATTTCAGGAGGTAGACTGGAATTGCATTGAAAGCATAGGAAAAGAGGCAGAACGTCCACAATGATGCACTTGGCCAAAAAGGGCGTATGCGTTTTTTCCTGAATATATTCAGGAAAAAACGCATACGCCCTTTTTGGCCAACCAAGCAAGCTTGCAAAGGAAATCTGCACTACAATGAAGTCTCACTTCTCCCCGGTCAAAAGGGCCATCTGAAAAAAGTGTAAAATCCAGAAAGGCAGGACAGGCAATGGAGAACTGGGAGCCTTGTTATGCTGATGGGCGGGATGTAAATTGCCAACAGACACTCGGGAGAAGTGTATGGTGTTTCCCGAAACATCTAAAAAACAAAGCAACAGAGCCTAGGGCACTTCCACTTATGGTCCTATAGCTTAGGGAAATTAAAATCAAAAAGACACAGCCACCCCAAAGTTTGGGACGCCTCTGTTTACAAGAACCTCGTTTACCGTACAAGTTCAATGTCACAGAAAGTGAAAAATGGATAAAGAACTTGTGGTACTTACGTACAATGCAGTATCACTCAGCAATGAAATCTATGTCATCAGGCCCGTAGCAGCATAATGAGTGGATTCAGGTACGATGATTCTAACTGAAATAAGTCACACAGAAAAAGAAACATCATAAGTTATCACTAATACACGGAATGTAAACTTGGCTACACAGGAACTGAATTCCAAAACAGAACAGGGTCTCAAATTTAGAAAACCAACTTATGCTTGCTTAAGGGGAAAGGTGAGTTGGGGTGCTGCATAAAACCAGAGATTGAAATGAGCACAGATAAAGTTCCTTAAGCCAAATATGGAATAGACAAGAGCTACTCCTTGCTCAACGAAATGGACTCAACACACCATATTAAACGCCTAAGAATGTACCTGACTAGTAAGTATCTTAAAACCTATGGATTGCTATGTCTCCAAAAGAGAATCAAGCGTGTGTACAGGGGCATAAACGCAGCAGTGATAGGATTGGAGAGGTTCCGTGAGCAAATGAAGACCCTTTGAAGTCATATTGCATGGTACCCATTACACGGGTCTCAACTCTCCAGGTTTAAGGTATTCTTCCTTCAGCTAAAACATGCATGTGGAACCCAGAGTATGATCAACCATGTGATCGGGAGACGTGTTCAAATATGTCTCAGTTTTCATACCCTGGTACTCGGGTGCAACATTCCAGACGCTTTGCTAACACTCTCCCGACTTGGAGAGTCAGACCCTTTAACCTCCTGTTTGGCCCAGTTTGCAATTTCTGCGGAAGATGAACAGGAATAGCGAGAACCAATGAGAGACTAGCTGGAGGTGTCTGGACGGGCAAATTTAACTCTCATTTCCCACCAGGAAGAGGAATTAACCAAAGGCTCAGCGTGCCGTGCCGGAACCAGATTAGGGCCTGAAGCCATCCTGCGGTGTTGCGGCCAGGTCACAAGAAAGCGAGTAGAAGAAAGGAGCTCAGGGACACTGTAATTCACAAACCTGCAGAGTTATAAATGACAGCTATCGTCCAAAAATATACTGAAGTAAGGCTGCCAAGAGGACTTGAAAGCGGGGCAGAATTGCAGGAAACCGATTTCAGGAGGTAGACTGGAATTGCATTGAAAGCATAGGAAAAGAGGCAGAACGTCCACAATGATGCACTTGGCCAAAAAGGGCGTATGCGTTTTTTCCCGAATATATTCAGGAAAAAACGCATACGCCCTTTTTGGCCAACCAAGCAAGCTTGCAAAGGAAATCTGCACTACAATGAAGTCTCACTTCTCCCCGGTCAAAAGGGCCATCTGAAAAAAGTGTAAAATCCAGAAAGGCAGGACAGGCCATGGAGAACTGGGAGCCTTGTTATGCTGATGGGCGGGATGTAAATTGCCAACAGACACTCGGGAGAAGTGTATGGTGTTTCCCGAAACATCTAAAAAACAAAGCAACAGAGCCTAGGGCACTTCCACTTATGGTCCTATAGCTTAGGGAAATTAAAATCAAAAAGACACAGCCACCCCAAAGTTTGGGACGCCTCTGTTTACAAGAACCTCGTTTACCGTACAAGTTCAATGTCACAGAAATTGAAAAATGGATAAAGAACTTGTGGTACTTACGTACAATGCAGTATCACTCAGCAATGAAATCTATGTCATCAGGCCCGTAGCAGCATAATGAGTGGATTCAGGTACGATGATTCTAACTGAAATAAGTCACACAGAAAAAGAAACATCATAAGATATCACTAATACACGGAATGTAAACTTGGCTACACAGGAACTGAATTCCAAAACAGAACAGGGTCTCAAATTTAGAAAACCAACTTATGCTTGCTTAAGGGGAAAGGTGAGTTGGGGTGCTGCATAAAACCAGAGATTGAAATGAACACAGATAAAGTTCCTTAAGCCAAATATGGAATAGACAAGAGCTACTCCTTGCTCAACGAAATGGACTCAACACACCATATTAAACGCCTAAGAATGTACCTGACTAATAAGTATCCTAAAACCTATGGATTGCTATGTCTCCAAAAGAGAATCAAGCGTGTGTACAGGGGCATAAACGCAGCAGTGATAGGATTGGAGAGGTTCGGTGAGCAAATGAAGACCCTTTGAAGTCATATTGCATGGTACCCATTACACGGGTCTCAACTCTCCAGGTTTAAGGTATTCTTCCTTCAGCTAAAACATGCATGTGGAACCCAGAGTATGATCAACCGTGTGAACGGGAGACGTGTTCAAATATGTCTCAGTTTTCCTCCCCTGGTACTCGGGTGCAACATTCCAGACGCTTTACTAACACTCTCCCCACTTGGAGAGTCAGCGCCTTTAACCTCCTGTTTGGCCCAGTTTGCAATTTCTGCGGAAGATGAACAGGAATAGCGAGAACCAATGAGAGACTAGCTGGAGGTGTCTGGACGGGCAAATTTAACTCTCATTTCCCACCAGGAAGAGGAAATAACCAAAGGCTGAGCATGTCGTGCTGGAACCAAATTAGGGCCTGAAGCCATCCTGCGGTGTTGCGGCCAGCTCACAAGAAAGCGAGTTGAAGAAAGGAGCTCAGGGACACTGTAATGCACAAACCTGCAGAGTTATAAATGACAGCTATCGTCCAAAAATATACTGAAGTAAGGCTGCCAAGAGGACTTGAAAGCGGGGCAGAATTGCAGGAAACCGATTTCAGGAGGTAGACTGGAATTGCATTGAAAGCATAGGAAAAGAGGCAGAACGTCCACAATGATGCACTTGGCCAAAAAGGGCGTATGCGTTTTTTCCTGAATATATTCAGGAAAAAACGCATACGCCCTTTTTGGCCAACCAAGCAAGCTTGCAAAGGAAATCTGCACTACAATGAAGTCTCACTTCTCCCCGGTCAAAAGGGCCATCTGAAAAAAGTGTAAAATCCAGAAACGCAGGACAGGCCATGGAGAACTGGGAGCCTTGTTATGCTGATGGGCGGGATGTAAATTGCCAACAGACACTCGGGAGAAGTGTATGGTGTTTCCCGAAACATCTAAAAAACAAAGCAACAGAGCCTAGGGCACTTCCACTTATGGTCCTATAGCTTAGGGAAATTAAAATCAAAAAGACACAGCCACCCCAAAGTTTGGAACGGCTCTGTTTACAAGAACCTCGTTTACAGTACAAGTTCAACACCGCAGAAAGTGAAAAATGGATAAAGAAGTTGTGGTATTTACTTACAAAGCAATATCACTCAGCAATGAAATCTATGTCATCAGGCCCTTAGCAGCACAATGAGTGGATTCAGGTATGATGATTCTAACTGAAATAAGTCACACAGAAAAAGAAACATCATAAGATATCAGTAATACACGGAATGTAAACTTGGCTACACAGGAACTGAATTACAGAACAGAACAGGGTCTCAAATTTAGAAAGCCAACTTATGCTTGCTTAAGGGTAAAGGTGAGTTGGGGTGCTGCATAAAACCAGAGTCTGAAATGAGCACAGATAAAGTTCCTTAAGCCAAATATGGAATAGACAAGAGCTACTCCTTGCTCAACGAAATGGACTCAACACCGCACATTAAATGCCTAAGAATGTACCTGACTAGTAAATATCTTAAAACCTATGGATTGCTATGTCTCCGAAAGAGAATCAAGCATGTGTACAGGGGCATAAACGCAGCAGTGATAGGATTGGAGAGGTTCGGTGAGCAAATGAAGACCCTTTGAAGTCATATTGCATGGTACCCATTCCACAGGTTTCAACTACCCAGTTTTAAGGTATTCTTCCTTCAGCTAAAACATGCATGTGGAACCTAGAGTATGATCAACCATGTGATCGCGAGACGTGTTCAAATATGTCTCAGTTTTTGTACCCTGGTACTCGGGTGCAACATTCCAGACGCTTTACTAACACTCTCCCGACTTGGAGAGTCAGTCCCTTTAATCTCCTGTTTGGCCCAGTTTGCAATTTCTGCGGAAGATGAACAGGAATAGCGAGAACCAATGAGAGACTAGCTGGAGGTGTCTGGACGGGAAAATTTAACTCTCATTTCCCACCAGGAAGAGGAAATAACCAAAGGCTCAGCGTACCATGCCGTAACAAGATTAGGGCCTGAAGCCATCCTGCGGTGTTGCGGCCAGCTCACAAGAAAGCGAGTTGAAGAAAGGAGCTCAGGGGCACTGTAATTCACAAACCTGCAGAGTTATAAATGACAGCTATCGTCCAAAAATATACTGAAGTAAGGCTGCCAAGAGGACTTGAAAGCGGGGCAGAATTGCAGGAAACCGATTTCAGGAGGTAGACTGGAATTGCATTGAAAGCATAGGAAAAGAGGCAGAACGTCCACAATGATGCACTTGGCCAAAAAGAGCGTATGCGTTTTTTCCTGAATATATTCAGGAAAAAACGCATACGCCCTTTTTGGCCAACCAAGCAAGCTTGCAAAGGAAATCTGCACTACAATGAAGTCTCACTTCCCCCCGGTCAAAAGGGCCATCTGAAAAAAGTGTAAAATCCAGAAAGGCAGGACAGGCCATGGAGAACTGGGAGCCTTGTTATGCTGATGGGCGGGATGTAAATTGCCAACAGACACTCGGGAGAAGTGTATGGTGTTTCCTGAAACATCTAAAAAACAAAGCAACAGAGCCTAGGGCACTTCCACTTATGGTCCTATAGCTTAGGGAAATTAAAATCAAAAAGACACAGCCACCCCAAAGTTTGGAACGGCTCTGTTTACAAGAACCTCATTTGCCGTACAAGTTCAATATCACAGAAAGTGAAAAATGGATAAAGAAGTTGTGGTACATACGTACAATGCAGTATGACTCAGCAATGAAATCTATGTCATCAGGCCCGTAGCAGCATAATGAGTGGATTCAGGTACGATGATTCTAACTGAAATAAGTCACACAGAAAAAGAAACATCATAAGATATCACTAATACACGGAATGAAAACTTGGCAACACAGGAACTGAATTCCAAAACAGAACAGGGTCTCAAATTTAGAAAACCAACTTATGCTTGCTTAAGGGGAAAGGTGAGTTGGGGTGCTGCATAAAACCAGAGATTGAAATGAGCACAGATAAAGTTCCTTAAGCCAAATATGGAATAGACAAGAGCTACTCCTTGCTCAACGAAATGGACTCAACACCCCATATTAAACGCCTAAGAATGTACCTGACTAGTAAGTATCTTAAAACCTATGGAATGCTATGTCTCCGAAAGAGAATCAAGCATGTGTACAGGGGCATAAACGCAGCAGTGATAGGATTGGAGAGGTTCGGTGAGCAAATGAAGACCCTTTGAAGTCATATTGCATGGTACCCATTACACGGGTCTCAACTCTCCAGGTTTAAGGTATTCTTCCTTCAGCTAAAACATGCATGTGGAACCCAGAGTATGATCAACCGTGTGAACGGGAGACGTGTTCAAATATGTCTCAGTTTTCCTCCCCTGGTACTCGGGTGCAACATTCCAGACGCTTTACTAACACTCTCCCCACTTGGAGAGTCAGCGCCTTTAACCTCCTGTTTGGCCCAGTTTGCAATTTCTGCGGAAGATGAACAGGAATAGCGAGAACCAATGAGAGACTAGCTGGAGGTGTCTGGACGGGCAAATTTATCTCTCATTTCCCACCAGGAAGAGGAATTAACCAAAGGCTCAGCGTGCCGTGCCGGAACCAGACTAGGGCCTGAAGCCATCCTGTGGTGTTGCGGCCAGCTCAAAAGAAAGCGAGTTGAAGAAAGGAGCTCAGGGGCACTGTAATTCACAAACTTGCAGAGTTATAAATGACAGCTATCATCCAAAAATATACTGAAGTAAGGCTGCCAAGAGGACTTGAAAGCGGGGCAGAATTGCAGGAAACCGATTTCAGGAGGTAGACTGGAATTGCATTGAAAGCATAGGAAAAGAGGCAGAGCGTCCACAATGACGCACTTGGCCAAAAAGGGCGTATGCGTTTTTTCCTGAATATATTCAGGAAAAAACGCATACGCCCTTTTTGGCCAACCAAGCAAGCTTGCAAAGGAAATCTGCACTACAATGAAGTCTCACTTCCCCCCGGTCAAATGGGCCATCTGAAAAATGTGTAAAATCCAGAAAGGCAGGACAGGCCATGGAGAACTGGGAGCCTTGTTATGCTGATGGGAGGGATGTAAATTGCCAACAGACACTCGGGAGACGTGTATGGTGTTTCCTGAAACATCTAAAAAACAAAGCAACAGAGCCTAGGGCACTTCCACTTATGGTCCTATAGCTTAGGGAAATTAAAATCAAAAAGACACAGCCACCCCAATGTTTGGGACGCCTCTGTTTACAAGAACCTCGTTTACCATACAAGTTCAATATCACAGAAAGTGAAAAATGGATAAAGAACTTGTGGTACTTACGTACAATGCAGTATGACTCAGCAATAAAATCTATGTCATCAGGCCCGTAGCAGCACAATGAGTGGATTCAGGTACGATGATTCTAACTGAAATAAGTCACACAGAAAAAGAAACATCATAAGATATGACTAATACACGGATTGTAAACTTGGCTACACAAGAACTGAATTCCAAAACAGAACAGGGTCTCAAATTTAGAAAACAAACTTATGCTTGCTTAAGGGGAAAGGTGAGTTGGGGTGCTGCATAAAACCAGAGATTGAAATGAGCACAGATAATGTTCCTTAAGCCAAATATGGAATAGACAAGAGCTACTCCTTACTCAACGAAATGGAACCAACACCCCATATTAAACGCCTAAGAATGTACCTGACTAGTAAGTATCTTAAAACCTATGGATTGTTATGTCTCCAAAAGAGAATCAAGCGTGTGTACAGGGGCATAAACGCAGCAGTGATAGGATTAGAGAGGTTCGGTGAGCAAATGAAGACCCTTTGAAGTCATATTGCATGGTACCCATTCCACAGGTTTCAACTACCCAGGTTTAAGGTATTCTTCCTTCAGCTAAAACATGCATGTGGAACCTAGAGTATGATCAACCATGTGATCGGGAGACGTGTTCAAATATGTCTCAGTTTTCATACCCTGGTACTCGGGTGCAACATTCCAGACGCTTTATTAACACTCTCCCGACTTGGAGAGTCAGTCCCTTTGACCTCCTGTTTGGCCCAGTTTGCAATTTCTGCGGAAGATGAACAGGAATAGCGAGAACCAATGAGAGACTAGCTGGAGGTGTCTGGACGGGCAAATTTAACTCTCATTTCCCACCAGGAAGAGGAAATAACCAAAGGCTGAGCGTGCCGTGCCGGAACCAAATTAGGGCCTGAAGCCATCCTGCGGTGTTGCGGCCAGGTCACAAGAAAGCGAGTTGAAGAAAGGAGCTCAGGGACACTGTAATTCACAAACCTGCAGAGTTATAAATGACAGCTATCGTCCAAAAATATACTGAAGTAAGGCTGCCAAGAGGACTTGAAAGCGGGGCAGAATTGCAGGAAACCGATTTCAGGAGGTAGACTGGAATTGCATTGAAAGCATAGGAAAAGAGGCAGAACGTCCACAATGATGCACTTGGCCAAAAAGGGCGTATGCGTTTTTTCCTGAATATATTCAGGAAAAAACGCATACGCCCTTTTTGGCCAACCAAGCAAGCTTGCAAAGGAAATCTGCACTACAATGAAGTCTCACTTCTCCCCGGTCAAAAGGGCCATCTGAAAAAAGTGTAAAATCCAGAAACGCAGGACAGGCCATGGAGAACTGGGAGCCTTGTTATGCTGATGGGCGGGATGTAAATTGCCAACAGACACTCTGGAGAAGTGTATGGTGTTTCCTGAAACATCTAAAAAACAAAGCAACAGAGCCTAGGGCACTTCCACTTATGGTCCTATAGCTTAGGGAAATTAAAATCAAAAAGACACAGCCACCCCAAAGTTTGGGACGCCTCTGTTTACAAGAACCTCGTTTACCGTACAAGTTCAATGTCACAGAAAGTGAAAAATGGATAAAGAACTTGTGGTACTTACGTACAATACAGTATCACTCAGCAATGAAATCTATGTCATCAGGCCCGTAGCAGCATAATGAGTGGATTCAGGTACGATGATTCTAACTGAAATAAGTCACACAGAAAAAGAAACATCATAAGATATCACTAATACACGGAATGTAAACTTGGCTACACAGGAACTGAATTCCAAAACAGAACAGGGTCTCAAATTTAGAAAACCAACTTATGCTTGCTTAAGGGGAAAGGTGAGTTGGGGTGCTGCATAAAACCAGAGATTGAAATGAGCACAGATAAAGTTCCTTAAGCCAAATATGGAATAGACAAGAGCTACTCCTTGCTCAACGAAATGGACTCAACACACCATATTAAACGCCTAAGAATGTACCTGACTAGTAAGTATCTTAAAACCTATGGAATGCTATGTCTCCAAAAGAGAATCAAGCGTGTGTACAGGGGCATAAACGCAGCAGTGATAGGATTGGAGAGGTTCGGTGAGCAAATGAAGACCCTTTGAAGTCATATTGCATGGTACCCATTACACGGGTCTCAACTCTCCAGGTTTAAGGTATTCTTCCTTCAGCTAAAACATGCATGTGGAACCCAGAGTATGATCAACCGTGTGAACAGGAGACGTGTTCAAATATGTCTCAGTTTTCCTCCCCTGGTACTCGGGTGCAACATTCCAGACGCTTTACTAACACTCTCCCCACTTGGAGAGTCAGCGCCTTTAACCTCCTGTTTGGCCCAGTTTGCAATTTCTGCGGAAGATGAACAGGAATAGCGAGAACCAATGAGAGACTAGCTGGAGGTGTCTGGACGGGCAAATTTAACTCTCATTTCCCACCAGGAAGAGGAAATAACCAAAGGCTGAGCATGTCGTGCTGGAACCAAATTAGGGCCTGAAGCCATCCTGCGGTGTTGCGGCCAGCTCACAAGAAAGCGAGTTGAAGAAAGGAGCTCAGGGACACTGTAATTCACAAACCTGCAGAGTTATAAATGACAGCTATCGTCCAAAAATATACTGAAGTAAGGCTGCCAAGAAGACTTGAATGCGGGGCAGAATTGCAGGAAACCGATTTCAGGAGGTAGACTGGAATTGCATTGAAAGCATAGGAAAAGAGGCAGAACGTCCACAATGATGCACTTGGCCAAAAAGGGCGTATGCGTTTTTTCCTGAATATATTCAGGAAAAAACGCATACGCCCTTTTTGGCCAACCAAGCAAGCTTGCAAAGGAAATCTGCACTACAATGAAGTCTCACTTCCCCCCGGTCAAAAGGGCCATCTGAAAAAAGTGTAAAATCCAGAGAGGCAGGACAGGCCATGGAGAACTGGGAGCCTTGTTATGCTGATGGGCGGGATGTAAATTGCCAACAGACACTCTGGAGAAGTGTATGGTGTTTCCTGAAACATCTAAAAAACAAAGCAACAGAGCCTAGGGCACTTCCACTTATGGTCCTATAGCTTAGGGAAATTAAAATCAAAAAGACAAAGCCACCCCAAAGTTTGGGACGCCTCTGTTTACAAGAACCTCGTTTACAGTACAAGTTCAACATCGCAGAAAGTGAAAAATGGATAAAGAAGTTGTGGTATTTACTTACAAAGCAATATCACTCAGCAATGAAATCTATGTCATCAGGCCCTTAGCAGCACAATGAGTGGATTCAGGTATGATGATTCTAACTGAAATAAGTCACACAGAAAAAGAAACATCATAAGATATCAGTAATACACGGAATGTAAACTTGGCTACACAGGAACTGAATTACAGAACAGAACAGGGTCTCAAATTTAGAAAACCAACTTATGCTTGCTTAAGGGGAAAGGTGAGTTGGGGTGCTGCATAAAACCAGAGATTGAAATGAGCACAGATAAAGTTCCTTAAGCAAAATATGGAATAGACAAGAGCTACTCCTTGCTCAACGAAATGGACTCAACACACCATATTAAACGCCTAAGAATGTACCTGACTAGTAAGTATCTTAAAACCTATGGATTGCTATGTCTCCAAAAGAGAATCAAGCGTGTGTACAGGGGCATAAACGCAGCAGTGATAGGATTGGAGAGGTTCGGTGAGCAAATGAAGACCCTTTGAAGTCATATTGCATGGTACCCATTACACGGGTCTCAACTCTCCAGGTTTAAGGTATTCTTCCTTCAGCTAAAACATGCATGTGGAACCCAGAGTATGATCAACCGTGTGAACGGGAGACGTGTTCAAATATGTCTCAGTTTTCCTCCCCTGGTACTCGGGTGCAACATTCCAGACGCTTTACTAACACTCTCCCCACTTGGAGAGTCAGCGCCTTTAACCTCCTGTTTGGCCCAGTTTGCAATTTCTGCGGAAGATGAACAGGAATAGCGAGAACCAATGAGAGACTAGCTGGAGGTGTCTGGACGGGCAAATTTAACTCTCATTTCCCACCAGGAAGAGGAAATAACCAAAGGCTCAGCGTGCCGTGCCAGAACCACATTAGGGCCTGAAGCCATCCTGCGGTGTTGCGGCCAGCTCAAAAGAAAGCGAGTTGAAGAAAGGAGCTCAGGGGCACTGTAATTCACAAACCTGCAGAGTTATAAATGACAGCTATCGTCCAAAAATATACTGAAGTAAGGCTGCCAAGAAGACTTGAATGCGGGGCAGAATTGCAGGAAACCGATTTCAGGAGGTAGACTGGAATTGCATTGAAAGCATAGGAAAAGAGGCAGAACGTCCACAATGATGCACTTGGCCAAAAAGGGCGTATGCGTTTTTTCCTGAATATATTCAGGAAAAAACGCATACGCCCTTTTTGGCCAACCAAGCAAGCTTGCAAAGGAAATCTGCACTACAATGAAGTCTCACTTCCCCCCGGTCAAAAGGGCCATCTGAAAAAAGTGTAAAATCCAGAAAGGCAGGACAGGCCATGGAGAACTGGGAGCCTTGTTATGCTGATGGGCGGGATGTAAATTGCCAACAGACACTCGGGAGAAGTGTATGGTGTTTCCTGAAACATATAAAAAACAAAGCAACAGAGCCTAGGGCACTTCCACTTATGGTCCTATAGCTTAGGGAAATTAAAATCAAAAAGACACAGCCACCCCAAAGTTTGGAACGGCTCTGTTTACAAGAACCTCATTTACAGTACAAGTTCAACACCGCAGAAAGTGAAAAATGGATAAAGAAGTTGTGGTATTTACTTACAAAGCAATATCACTCAGCAATGAAATCTATGTCATCAGGCCCTTAGCAGCACAATGAGTGGATTCAGGTATGATGATTCTAACTGAAATAAGTCACACAGAAAAAGAAACATCATAAGATATCAGTAATACACGGAATGTAAACTTGGCTACACATGAACTGAATTACAGAACAGAACAGGGTCTCAAATTTAGAAAACCAACTTATGCTTGCTTAAGGGTAAAGGTGAGTTGGGGTGCTGCATAAAACCAGAGATTGAAATGAGCACAGATAAAGTTCCTTAAGCCAAATATGGAATAGACAAGAGCTACTCCTTGCTCAACGAAATAGACTCAACACCGCATATTAAACGCCTAAGAATGTACCTGACTAGTAAGTATCTTAAAACCTATGGATTGCTATTTCTCTGAAAGAGAATCAAGCATGTGTACAGGGGCATAAACGCAGCAGTGATAGGATTGGAGAGGTTCGGTGAGCAAATGAAGACCCTTTGAAGTCATATTGCATGGTACCCATTCCACAGGTTTCAACTACCCAGGTTTAAGGTATTCTTCCTTCAGCTAAAACATGCATGTGGAACCTAGAGTATGATCAACCATGTGATCGGGAGACGTGTTCAAATATGTCTCAGTTTTCATACCCTGGTACTCGGGTGCAACATTCCAGACGCTTTATTAACACTCTCCCGACTTGGAGAGTCAGTCCCTTTGACCTCCTGTTTGGCCCAGTTTGCAATTTCTGCGGAAGATGAACAGGAATAGCGAGAACCAATGAGAGACTAGCTGGAGGTGTCTGGACGGGCAAATTTAACTCTCATTTCCCACCAGGAAGAGGAAATAACCAAAGGCTGAGCGTGCCGTGCCGGAACCAAATTAGGGCCTGAAGCCATCCTGCGGTGTTGCGGCCAGGTCACAAGAAAGCGAGTTGAAGAAAGGAGCTCAGGGACACTGTAATTCACAAACCTGCAGAGTTATAAATGACAGCTATCGTCCAAAAATATACTGAAGTAAGGCTGCCAAGAGGACTTGAAAGCGGGGCAGAATTGCAGGAAACCGATTTCAGGAGGTAGACTGGAATTGCATTGAAAGCATAGGAAAAGAGGCAGAACGTCCACAATGATGCACTTGGCCAAAAAGGGCGTATGCGTTTTTTCCTGAATATATTCAGGAAAAAACGCATACGCCCTTTTTGGCCAACCAAGCAAGCTTGCAAAGGAAATCTGCAGTACAATGAAGTCTCACTTCCCCCTGGTCAAAAGGGCCATCTGAAAAAAGTGTAAAATCCAGAAACGCAGGACAGGCCATGGAGAACTGGGAGCCTTGTTATGCTGATGGGCGGGATGTAAATTGCCAACAGACACTCGGGAGAAGTGTATGGTGTTTCCTGAAACATCTAAAAAACAAAGCAACAGAGCCTAGGGCACTTCCACTTATGGTCCTATAGCTTAGGGAAATTAAAATCAAAAAGACACAGCCACCCCAAAGTTTGGGACGCCTCTGTTTACAAGAACCTCGTTTACCGTACAAGTTCAATGTCACAGAAAGTGAAAAATGGATAAAGAACTTGTGGTACTTACGTACAATACAGTATCACTCAGCAATGAAATCTATGTCATCAGGCCCATAGCAGCATAATGAGTGGATTCAGGTACGATGATTCTAACTGAAATAAGTCACACAGAAAAAGAAACATCATAAGATATCACTAATACACGGAATGTAAACTTGGCTACACAGGAACTGAATTCCAAAACAGAACAGGGTCTCAAATTTAGAAAACCAACTTATGCTTGCTTAAGGGGAAAGGTGAGTTGGGGTGCTGCATAAAACCAGAGATTGAAATGAGCACAGATAAAGTTCCTTAAGCCAAATATGGAATAGACAAGAGCTACTCCTTGCTCAACGAAATGGACTCAACACACCATATTAAACGCCTAAGAATGTACCTGACTAGTAAGTATCTTAAAACCTATGGAATGCTATGTCTCCAAAAGAGAATCAAGCGTGTGTACAGGGGCATAAACGCAGCAGTGATAGGATTGGAGAGGTTCGGTGAGCAAATGAAGACCCTTTGAAGTCATATTGCATGGTACCCATTACACGGGTCTCAACTCTCCAGGTTTAAGGTATTCTTCCTTCAGCTAAAACATGCATGTGGAACCCAGAGTATGATCAACCGTGTGAACGGGAGACGTGTTCAAATATGTCTCAGTTTTCCTCCCCTGGTACTCGGGTGCAACATTCCAGACGCTTTACTAACACTCTCCCCACTTGGAGAGTCAGCGCCTTTAACCTCCTGTTTGGCCCAGTTTGCAATTTCTGCGGAAGATGAACAGGAATAGCGAGAACCAATGAGAGACTAGCTGGAGGTGTCTGGACGGGAAAATTTAACTCTCATTTCCCACCAGGAAGAGGAAATAACCAAAGGCTGAGCATGTCGTGCTGGAACCAAATTAGGGCCTGAAGCCATCCTGCGGTGTTGCGGCCAGCTCACAAGAAAGCGAGTTGAAGAAAGGAGCTCAGGGACACTGTAATTCACAAACCTGCAGAGTTATAAATGACAGCTATCGTCCAAAAATATACTGAAGTAAGGCTGCCAAGAAGACTTGAATGCGGGGCAGAATTGCAGGAAACCGATTTCAGGAGGTAGACTGGAATTGCATTGAAAGCATAGGAAAAGAGGCAGAACGTCCACAATGATGCACTTGGCCAAAAAGGGCGTATGCGTTTTTTCCTGAATATATTCAGGAAAAAACGCATACGCCCTTTTTGGCCAACCAAGCAAGCTTGCAAAGGAAATCTGCACTACAATGAAGTCTCACTTCCCCCCGGTCAAAAGGGCCATCTGAAAAAAGTGTAAAATCCAGAGAGGCAGGACAGGCCATGGAGAACTGGGAGCCTTGTTATGCTGATGGGCGGGATGTAAATTGCCAACAGACACTCTGGAGAAGTGTATGGTGTTTCCTGAAACATCTAAAAAACAAAGCAACAGAGCCTAGGGCACTTCCACTTATGGTCCTATAGCTTAGGGAAATTAAAATCAAAAAGACACAGCCACCCCAAAGTTTGGGACGCCTCTGTTTACAAGAACCTCGTTTACAGTACAAGTTCAACATCGCAGAAAGTGAAAAATGGATAAAGAAGTTGTGGTATTTACTTACAAAGCAATATCACTCAGCAATGAAATCTATGTCATCAGGCCCTTAGCAGCACAATGAGTGGATTCAGGTATGATGATTCTAACTGAAATAAGTCACACAGAAAAAGAAACATCATAAGATATCAGTAATACACGGAATGTAAACTTGGCTACACAGGAACTGAATTACAGAACAGAACAGGGTCTCAAATTTAGAAAACCAACTTATGCTTGCTTAAGGGGAAAGGTGAGTTGGGGTGCTGCATAAAACCAGAGATTGAAATGAGCACAGATAAAGTTCCTTAAGCAAAATATGGAATAGACAAGAGCTACTCCTTGCTCAACGAAATGGACTCAACGCCGAATATTAAACGCCTAAGAATGTACCTGACTAGTAAGTATCTTAAAACCTATGGATTGCTTTGTCTCCGGAAGAGAATCAAGCATGTGTACAGGGGCATAAACGCAGCAGTGATAGGATTGGAGAGGTTCAGTGAGCAAATGAAGACCCTTTGAAGTCATATTGCATGGTACCCATTCCACAGGTTTCAACTACCCAGCTTTAAGGTATTCTTCCTTCAGCTAGAACATGCATGTGGAACCCAGAGTATGATCAACCATGTGATCGGGAGACGTGTTCAAATATGTCTCAGTTTTCATACCCTGGTACTCGGGTGCAACATTCCAGAAGCTTTACAAACACTCTCCCGACTTGGAGAGTCAGTCCCTTTAACCTCCTGTTTGGCCCAGTTTGCAATTTCTGCGGAAGATGAACAGGAATAGCGAGAACCAATGAGAGACTAGCTGGAGGTGTCTGGACGGGCAAATTTAACTCTCATTTCCCACCAGGAAGAGGAATTAACCAAAGGCTCAGCGTGCTGTGCCGGAACCAGATTAGGGCCTGAAGCCATCCTGCGGTGTTGCGGCCAGGTCACAAGAAAGCGAGTAGAAGAAAGGAGCTCAGTGCCACTGTAATTCACAAACCTGCAGAGTTATAATTGACAGCTATCGTCCAAAAATATACTGAAGTAAGGCTGCCAAGAGGACTTGAAAGCGGGGCAGAATTGCAGGAAACCGATTTCAGGAGGTAGACTGGAATTGCATTGAAAGCATAGGAAAAGAGGCAGAACGTCCACAATGATGCACTTGGCCAAAAAGGGCGTATGCGTTTTTTCCTGAATATATTCAGGAAAAAACGCATACGCCCTTTTTGGCCAACCAAGCAAGCTTGCAAAGGAAATCTGCACTACAATGAAGTCTCACTTCTCCCCGGTCAAAAGGGCCATCTGAAAAAAGTGTAAAATCCAGAAACGCAGGACAGGCCATGGAGAACTGGGAGCCTTGTTATGCTGATGGGCGGGATGTAAATTGCCAACAGACACTCGGGAGAAGTGTATGGTGTTTCCTGAAACATCTAAAAAACAAAGCAACAGAGCCTAGGGCACTTCCACTTATGGTCCTATAGCTTAGGGAAATTAAAATCAAAAAGACACAGCCACCCCAAAGTTTGCAACGGCTCTGTTTACAAGAACCTCGTTTACCGTACAAGTTCAATGTCACAGAAAGTGAAAAATGGATAAAGAACTTGTGGTACTTACGTACAATGCAGTATCACTCAGCAATGAAATCTATGTCATCAGGCCCGTAGCAGCATAATGAGTGGATTCAGGTACGATGATTCTAACTGAAATAAGTCACACAGAAAAAGAAACATCATAAGATATCACTAATACACGGAATGTAAACTTGGCTACACAGGAACTGAATTCCAAAACAGAACAGGGTCTCAAATTTAGAAAACCAACTTATGCTTGCTTAAGGGGAAAGGTGAGTTGGGGTGCTGCATAAAACCAGAGATTGAAATGAACACAGATAAAGTTCCTTAAGCCAAATATGGAATAGACAAGAGCTACTCCTTGCTCAACGAAATGGACTCAACACACCATATTAAACGCCTAAGAATGTACCTGACTAGTAAGTATCTTAAAACCTATGGATTGCTATGTCTCCAAAAGAGAATCAAGCGTGTGTACAGGGGCATAAACGCAGCAGTGATAGGATTGGAGAGGTTCGGTGAGCAAATGAAGACCCTTTGAAGTCATATTGCATGGTACCCATTACACGGGTCTCAACTCTCCAGGTTTAAGGTATTCTTCCTTCAGCTAAAACATGCATGTGGAACCCAGAGTATGATCAACCGTGTGAACGGGAGACGTGTTCAAATATGTCTCAGTTTTCCTCCCCTGGTACTCGGGTGCAACATTCCAGACGCTTTACTAACACTCTCCCCACTTGGAGAGTCAGCGCCTTTAACCTCCTGTTTGGCCCAGTTTGCAATTTCTGCGGAAGATGAACAGGAATAGCGAGAACCAATGAGAGACTAGCTGGAGGTGTCTGGACGGGCAAATTTAACTCTCATTTCCCACCAGGAAGAGGAAATAACCAAAGGCTGAGCATGTCGTGCTGGAACCAAATTAGGGCCTGAAGCCATCCTGCGGTGTTGCGGCCAGCTCACAAGAAAGCGAGTTGAAGAAAGGAGCTCAGGGACACTGTAATTCACAAACCTGCAGAGTTATAAATGACAGCTATCGTCCAAAAATATACTGAAGTAAGGCTGCCAAGAAGATTTGAAAGAGGGGCAGAATTGCAGGAAACCGATTTCAGGAGGTAGACTGGAATTGCATTGAAAGCATAGGAAAAGAGGCAGAACGTCCACAATGATGCACTTGGCCAAAAAGGGCGTATGCGTTTTTTCCTGAATATATTCAGGAAAAAACGCATACGCCCTTTTTGGCCAACCAAGCAAGCTTGCAAAGGAAATCTGCACTACAATGAAGTCTCACTTCTCCCCGGTTAAAAGGGCCATCTGAAAAAAGTGTAAAATCCAGAAAGGCAGGACAGGCCATGGAGAACTGGGAGCCTTGTTATGCTGATGGGCGGGATGTAAATTGCCAACAGACACTCGGGAGAAGTGTATGGTGTTTCCTGAAACATCTAAAAAACAAAGCAACAGAGCCTAGGGCACTTCCACTTATGGACCTATAGCTTAGGGAAATTAAAATCAAAAAGACACAGCCACCCCAAAGTTTGGGACGCCTCTGTTTACAAGAACCTCGTTTACAGTACAAGTTCAACATCGCAGAAAGTGAAAAATGGATAAAGAAGTTGTGGTATTTACTTACAAAGCAATATCACTCAGCAATGAAATCTATGTCATCAGGCCCTTAGCAGCACAATGAGTGGATTCAGGTATGATGATTCTAACTGAAATAAGTCACACAGAAAAAGAAACATCATAAGATATCAGTAATACACGGAATGTAAACTTGGCTACACAGGAACTGAATTACAGAACAGAACAGGGTCTCAAATTTAGAAAACCAACTTATGCTTGCTTAAGGGTAAAGGTGAGTTGGGGTGCTGCATAAAACCAGAGATTGAAATGAGCACAGATAAAGTTCCTTAAGCAAAATATGGAATAGACAAGAGCTACTCCTTGCTCAACGAAATGGACTCAACGCCGAATATTAAACGCCTAAGAATGTACCTGACTAGTAAGTATCTTAAAACCTATGGATTGCTTTGTCTCCGGAAGAGAATCAAGCATGTGTACAGGGGCATAAACGCAGCAGTGATAGGATTGGAGAGGTTCAGTGAGCAAATGAAGACCCTTTGAAGTCATATTGCATGGTACCCATTCCACAGGTTTCAACTACCCAGCTTTAAGGTATTCTTCCTTCAGCTAGAACATGCATGTGGAACCCAGAATATGATCAACCATGTGATCGGGAGACGTGTTCAAATATGTCTCAGTTTTCATACCCTGGTACTCGGGTGCAACATTCCAGACGCTTTACTAACACTCTCCCGACTTGGAGAGTCAGACCCTTTAACCTCCTGTTTGGCCCAGTTTGCAATTTCTGCGGAAGATGAACAGGAATAGCGAGAACCAATGAGAGACTAGCTGGAGGTGTCTGGACGGGCAAATTTAACTCTCATTTCCCACCAGGAAGAGGAATTAACCAAAGGCTCAGCGTGCCGTGCCGGAACCAGATTAGGGCCTGAAGCCATCCTGCGGTGTTGCGGCCAGGTCACAAGAAAGCGAGTAGAAGAAAGGAGCTCAGGGACACTGTAATTCACAAACCTGCAGAGTTATAAATGACAGCTATCGTCCAAAAATATACTGAAGTAAGGCTGCCAAGAGGACTTGAAAGCGGGGCAGAATTGCAGGAAACCGATTTCAGGAGGTAGACTGGAATTGCATTGAAAGCATAGGAAAAGAGGCAGAACGTCCACAATGATGCACTTGGCCAAAAAGGGCGTATGCGTTTTTTCCCGAATATATTCAGGAAAAAACGCATACGCCCTTTTTGGCCAACCAAGCAAGCTTGCAAAGGAAATCTGCACTACAATGAAGTCTCACTTCTCCCCGGTCAAAAGGGCCATCTGAAAAAAGTGTAAAATCCAGAAACGCAGGACAGGCCATGGAGAACTGGGAGCCTTGTTATGCTGATGGGCGGGATGTAAATTGCCAACAGACACTCGGGAGAAGTGTATGGTGTTTCCCGAAACATCTAAAAAACAAAGCAACAGAGCCTAGGGCACTTCCACTTATGGTCCTATAGCTTAGGGAAATTAAAATCAAAAAGACACAGCCACCCCAAAGTTTGGGACGCCTCTGTTTACAAGAACCTCGTTTACCGTACAAGTTCAATGTCACAGAAAGTGAAAAATGGATAAAGAACTTGTGGTACTTACGTACAATGCAGTATCACTCAGCAATGAAATCTATGTCATCAGGCCCGTAGCAGCATAATGAGTGGATTCAGGTACGATGATTCTAACTGAAATAAGTCACACAGAAAAAGAAACATCATAAGATATCACTAATACACGGAATGTAAACTTGGCTACACAGGAACTGAATTCCAAAACAGAACAGGGTCTCAAATTTAGAAAACCAACTTATGCTTGCTTAAGGGGAAAGGTGAGTTGGGGTGCTGCATAAAACCAGAGATTGAAATGAACACAGATAAAGTTTCTTAAGCCAAATATGGAATAGACAAGAGCTACTCCTTGCTCAACGAAATGGACTCAACACACCATATTAAACGCCTAAGAATGTACCTGACTAATAAGTATCCTAAAACCTATGCATTGCTATGTCTCCAAAAGAGAATCAAGCGTGTGTACAGGGGCATAAACGCAGCAGTGATAGGATTGGAGAGGTTCGGTGAGCAAATGAAGACCCTTTGAAGTCATATTGCATGGTACCCATTACACGGGTCTCAACTCTCCAGGTTTAAGGTATTCTTCCTTCAGCTAAAACATGCATGTGGAACCCAGAGTATGATCAACCGTGTGAACGGGAGACGTGTTCAAATATGTCTCAGTTTTCCTCCCCTGGTACTCGGGTGCAACATTCCAGACGCTTTACTAACACTCTCCCCACTTGGAGAGTCAGCGCCTTTAACCTCCTGTTTGGCCCAGTTTGCAATTTCTGCGGAAGATGAACAGGAATAGCGAGAACCAATGAGAGACTAGCTGGAGGTGTCTGGACGGGCAAATTTAACTCTCATTTCCCACCAGGAAGAGGAAATAACCAAAGGCTGAGCATGTCGTGCTGGAACCAAATTAGGGCCTGAAGCCATCCTGCGGTGTTGCGGCCAGCTCACAAGAAAGCGAGTTGAAGAAAGGAGCTCAGGGACACTGTAATGCACAAACCTGCAGAGTTATAAATGACAGCTATCGTCCAAAAATATACTGAAGTAAGGCTGCCAAGAGGACTTGAAAGCGGGGCAGAATTGCAGGAAACCGATTTCAGGAGGTAGACTGGAATTGCATTGAAAGCATAGGAAAAGAGGCAGAACGTCCACAATGATGCACTTGGCCAAAAAGGGCGTATGCGTTTTTTCCTGAATATATTCAGGAAAAAACGCATACGCCCTTTTTGGCCAACCAAGCAAGCTTGCAAAGGAAATCTGCACTACAATGAAGTCTCACTTCTCCCCGGTCAAAAGGGCCATCTGAAAAAAGTGTAAAATCCAGAAACGCAGGACAGGCCATGGAGAACTGGGAGCCTTGTTATGCTGATGGGCGGGATGTAAATTGCCAACAGACACTCGGGAGAAGTGTATGGTGTTTCCCGAAACATCTAAAAAACAAAGCAACAGAGCCTAGGACACTTCCACTTATGGTCCTATAGCTTAGGGAAATTAAAATCAAAAAGACACAGCCACCCCAAAGTTTGGAACGGCTCTGTTTACAAGAACCTCGTTTACAGTACAAGTTCAACACCGCAGAAAGTGAAAAATGGATAAAGAAGTTGTGGTATTTACTTACAAAGCAATATCACTCAGCAATGAAATCTATGTCATCAGGCCCTTAGCAGCACAATGAGTGGATTCAGGTATGATGATTCTAACTGAAATAAGTCACACAGAAAAAGAAACATCATAAGATATCAGTAATACACGGAATGTAAACTTGGCTACACAGGAACTGAATTACAGAACAGAACAGGGTCTCAAATTTAGAAAACCAACTTATGCTTGCTTAAGGGTAAAGGTGAGTTGGGGTGCTGCATAAAACCAGAGTCTGAAATGAGCACAGATAAAGTTCCTTAAGCCAAATATGGAATAGACAAGAGCTACTCCTTGCTCAACGAAATGGACTCAACACCGCACATTAAATGCCTAAGAATGTACCTGACTAGTAAATATCTTAAAACCTATGGATTGCTATGTCTCCGAAAGAGAATCAAGCGTGTGTACAGGGGCATAAATGCAGCAGTGATAGGATTGGAGAGGTTCGGTGAGCAAATGAAGACCCTTTGAAGTCATATTGCATGGTACCCATTACACGGGTCTCAACTCTCCAGGTTTAAGGTATTCTTCCTTCAGCTAAAACATGCATGTGGAACCGAGAGTATAATCAACCATGTGAACGGGAGACGTGTTCAAATATGTCTCAGTTTTCCTCCCCTGGTACTCGGGTGCAACATTCCAGACGCTTTACTAACACTCTCCCCACTTGGAGAGTCAGCGCCTTTAACCTCCTGTTTGGCCCAGTTTGCAATTTCTGCGGAAGATGAACAGGAATAGCGAGAACCAATGAGAGACTAGCTGGAGGTGTCTGGACGGGCAAATTTAACTCTCATTTCCCACCAGGAAGAGGAAATAACCAAAGGCTCAGCGTGGCGTGCCGGAACAAGATTAGGGCCTGAAGCCATCCTGCGGTGTTGCGGCCAGCTCACAAGTAAGTGAGTTGAAGAAAGGAGCTCAGGGGCACTGTAATTCACAAACCTGCAGAGTTATAAATAACACCTATCGTCAAAAAATATACTGAAGTAAGGCTGCCAAGAGGACTTGAAAGCGGGGCAGAATTGCAGGAAACCGATTTTAGGAGGTAGACTGGAATTGCGTTGAAAGCATAGGAAAAGAGGCAGAACGTCCACAATGATGCACTTGGCCAAAAAGGGCGTATGCGTTTTTTCCTGAATATATTCAGGAAAAAACGCATACGCCCTTTTTGGCCAACCAAGCAAGCTTGCAAAGGAAATCTGCACTACAATGAAGTCTCACTTCCCCCCGGTCAAAAGGGCCATCTGAAAAAAGTGTAAAATCCAGAAAGGCAGGACAGGCCATGGAGAACTGGGAGCCTTGTTATGCTGATGGGCGGGATGTAAATTGCCAACAGACACTCGGGAGAAGTGTATGGTGTTTCCTGAAACATCTAAAAAACAAAGCAACAGAGCCTAGGGCACTTCCACTTATGGTCCTATAGCTTAGGGAAATTAAAATCAAAAAGACACAGCCACCCCAAAGTTTGCAACGGCTCTGTTTACAGGAACCTCGTTTACAGTACAAGTTCAATATCACAGAAAGTGAAAAATGGATAAAGAAGTTGTGGTACTTACGTACAATGCAGTATGATTCAGCAATGAAATCTATGTCATCAGGCCCGTAGCAGCACAATGAGTGGATTCAGGTATGATGATTCTAACTGAAATAAGTCACACAGAAAAAGAAACATCATAAGATATCAGTAATACACGGAATGTAAACTTGGCTACACAGGAACTGAATTACAGAACAGAACAGGGTCTCAAATTTAGAAAACCAACTTATGCTTGCTTAAGAGTAAAGGTGAGTTGGGGTGCTGCATAAAACCAGAGACTGAAATGAGCACAGATAAAGTTCCTTAAGCCAAATATGGAATAGACAAGAGCTACTCCTTGCTCAAAGAAATGGACTCAACACCGCACATTAAATGCCTAAGAATGTACCTGACTAGTAAATATCTTAAAACCTATGGATTGCTATGTCTCCGAAAGAGAATCAAGCATGTGTACAGGGGCATAAACGCAGCAGTGATAGGATTGGAGAGGTTCGGTGAGCAAATGAAGACCCTTTGAAGTCATATTGCATGGTACCCATTCCACAGGTTTCAACTACCCAGGTTTAAGGTATTCTTCCTTCAGCTAAAACATGCATGTGGAACCTAGAGTATGATCAACCATGTGATCGCGAGACGTGTTCAAATATGTCTCAGTTTTCGTACCCTGGTACTCGGGTGCAACATTCCAGACGCTTTACTAACACTCTCCCGACTTGGAGAGTCAGTCCCTTTAACCTCCTGTTTGGCCCAGTTTGCAATTTCTGCGGAAGATGAACACGAATAGCGAGAACCAATGAGAGACTAGCTGGAGGTGTCTGGACGGGCAAATTTATCTCTCATTTCCCACCAGGAAGAGGAATTAACCAAAGGCTCAGCGTGCCGTGCCGGAACCAGACTAGGGCCTGAAGCCATCCTGTGGTGTTGCGGCCAGCTCAAAAGAAAGCGAGTTGAAGAAAGGAGCTCAGGGGCACTGTAATTCACAAACTTGCAGAGGTATAAATGACAGCTATCATCCAAAAATATACTGAAGTAAGGCTGCCAAGAGGACTTGAAAGCGGGGCAGAATTGCAGGAAACCGATTTCAGGAGGTAGACTGGAATTGCATTGAAAGCATAGGAAAAGAGGCAGAGCGTCCACAATGACGCACTTGGCCAAAAAGGGCGTATGCGTTTTTTCCTGTATATATTCAGGAAAAAACGCATACACCCTTTTTGGCCAACCAAGCAAGCTTGCAAAGGAAATCTGCACTACAATGAAGTCTCACTTCCCCCCGGTCAAATGGGCCATCTGAAAAATGTGTAAAATCCAGAAAGGCAGGACAGGCCATGGAGAACTGGGAGCCTTGTTATGCTGATGGGAGGGATGTAAATTGCCAACAGACACTCGGGAGACGTGTATGGTGTTTCCTGAAACATCTAAAAAACAAAGCAACAGAGCCTAGGGCACTTCCACTTATGGTCCTATAGCTTAGGGAAATTAAAATCAAAAAGACACAGCCACCACAATGTTTGGGACGCCTCTGTTTACAAGAACCTCGTTTACCATACAAGTTCAATATCACAGAAAGTGAAAAATGGATAAAGAACTTGTGGTACTTACGTACAATGCAGTATGACTCAGCAATAAAATCTATGACATCAGGCCCGTAGCAGCACAATGAGTGGATTCAGGTACGATGATTCTAACTGAAATAAGTCACACAGAAAAAGAAACATCATAAGATATGACTAATACACGGATTGTAAACTTGGCTACACAAGAACTGAATTCCAAAACAGAACAGGGTCTCAAATTTAGAAAACAAACTTATGCTTGCTTAAGGGGAAAGGTGAGTTGGGGTGCTGCATAAAACCAGAGATTGAAATGAGCACAGATAAAGTTCCTTAAGCCAAATATGGAATAGACAAGAGCTACTCCTTACTCAACGAAATGGACTCAACACCCCATATTAAACGCCTAAGAATGTACCTGACTAGTAAGTATCTTAAAACCTATGGATTGTTATGTCTCCAAAAGAGAATCAAGCGTGTGTACAGGGGCATAAACGCAGCAGTGATAGGATTAGAGAGGTTCGGTGAGCAAATGAAGACCCTTTGAAGTCATATTGCATGGTACCCATTACACGGGTCTCAACTCTCCAGGTTTAAGGTATTCTTCCTTCAGCTAAAACATGCATGTGGAACCCAGAGTATGATCAACCGTGTGAACGGGAGACGTGTTCAAATATGTCTCAGTTTTCCTCCCCTGGTACTCGGGTGCAACATTCCAGACGCTTTACTAACACTCTCCCCACTTGGAGAGTCAGCGCCTTTAACCTCCTGTTTGGCCCAGTTTGCAATTTCTGCGGAAGATGAACAGGAATAGCGAGAACCAATGAGAGACTAGCTGGAGGTGTCTGGACGGGCAAATTTAACTCTCATTTCCCACCAGGAAGAGGAAATAACCAAAGGCTCAGCGTGCCGTGCCAGAACCACATTAGGGCCTGAAGCCATCCTGCGGTGTTGCGGCCAGCTCACAAGAAAGCGAGTTGAAGAAAGGAGCTCAGGGGCACTGTAATTCAGAAACCTGCAGAGTTATAAATGACAGCTATCGTCCAAAAATATACTGAAGTAAGGCTGCCAAGAGGACTTGAAAGCGGGGCAGAATTGCAGGAAACCGATTTCAGGAGGTAGACTGGAATTGCATTGAAAGCATAGGAAAAGAGGCAGAACGTCCACAATGATGCACTTGGCCAAAAAGGGCGTATGCGTTTTTTCCTGAATATATTCAGGAAAAAATGCATACGCCCTTTTTGGCCAACCAAGCAAGCTTGCAAAGGAAATCTGCAGTACAATGAAGTCTCACTTCCCCCCGGTCAAAAGGGCCATCTGAAAAATGTGTAAAATCCAGAAAGGCAGGACAGGCCATGGAGAACTGGGAGCCTTGTTATGCTGATGGGCGGGATGTAAACTGCCAACAGACACTCGGGAGAAGTGTATGGTGTTTCCTGAAACATCTAAAAAACAAAGCAACAGAGCCTAGGGCACTTCCACTTATGGTCCTATAGCTTAGGGAAATTAAAATCAAAAAGACACAGCCACCCCAAAGTTTGGGACGCCTCTGTTTACAAGAACCTCGTTTACAGTACAAGTTCAACATCGCAGAAAGTGAAAAATGGATAAAGAAGTTGTGGTATTTACTTACAAAGCAATATCACTCAGCAATGAAATCTATGTCATCAGGCCCGTAGCAGCACAATGAGTGGATTCAGGTATGATGATTCTAACTGAAATAAGTCACACAGAAAAAGAAACATCATAAGATATCAGTAATACACGGAATGTAAACTTGGCTACACAGGAACTGAATTACAGAACAGAACAGGGTCTCAAATTTAGAAAACCAACTTATGCTTGATTAAGGGTAAAGGTGAGTTGGGGTGCTGCATAAAACCAGAGACTGAAATGAGCACAGATAAAGTTCCTTAAGCCAAATATGGAATACACAAGAGCTACTCCTTACTCAACGAAATGGACTCAACACCGCACATTAAATGCCTAAGAATGTAACTGACTAGTAAATATCTTAAAACCTATGGATTGCTATGTCTCCGAAAGAGAATCAAGCATGTGTACAGGGGCATAAACGCAGCAGTGATAGGATTGGAGAGGTTCGGTGAGCAAATGAAGACCCTTTGAAGTCATATTGCATGGTACCCATTCCACAGGTTTCAAGTACCCAGGTTTAAGGTATTCTTCCTTCAGCTAAAACATGCATGTGGAACCTAGAGTATGATCAACCATGTGATCGCGAGACGTGTTCAAATATGTCTCAGTTTTCCTCCCCTTGTACTCGGGTGCAACATTCCAGACGCTTTACTAACACTCTCCCCAGTTGGAGAGTCAGCGCCTTTAACCTCCTGTTTGGCCCAGTTTGCAATTTCTGCGGAAGATGAACAGGAATAGCGAGAACCAATGAGAGACTAGCTGGAGGTGTCTGGACGGGCAAATTTAACTCTCATTTCCCACCAGGAAGAGGAAATAACCAAAGGCTCAGCGTGCCGTGCCGAAACCAGATTAGGGCCTGAAGCCATCCTGCGGTGTTGCGGCCAGCTCACAAGAAAGCGAGTTGAAGAAAGGAGCTCAGGGGCACTGTAATGCACAAACCTGCAGAGTTATAAATGACAGCTATCGTCCAAAAATATACTGAAGTAAGGCTGCCAAGAGGACTTGAAAGCGGGGCAGAATTGCAGGAAACCGATTTCAGGAGGTAGACTGGAATTGCATTGAAAGCATAGGAAAAGAGGCAGAACGTCCACAATGATGCACTTGGCCCAAAAGGGCGTATGCGTTTTTTCCTGAATATATTCAGGAAAAAACGCATACGCCCTTTTTGGCCAACCAAGCAAACTTGCAAAGGAAACCTGCACTACAATGAAGTCTCACTTCCCCCAGGTCAAAAGGGCCATCTGAAAAAAGTGTAAAATCCAGAAAGGCAGGACAGGCCATGGAGAACTGGGAGCCTTGTTATGCTGATGGGCGGGATGTAAATTGCCAACAGACACTCGGGAGAAGTGTATGGTGTTTCCTGAAACATCTAAAAAACAAAACAACAGAGCCTAGGGCACTTCCACTTATGGTCCTATAGCTTAGGGAAATTAAAATCAAAAAGACACAGCCACCCCAAAGTTTGGGACGCCTCTGTTTACAAGAACCTCGTTTACCGTACAAGTTCAATATCACAGAAAGTGAAAAATGGATAAAGAACTTGTGGTACTTACGTACAATGCAGTATCACTCAGCAATGAAATCTATGTCATCAGGCCAGTAGCAGAATAATGAGTGGATTCAGGTACGATGATTCTAACTGAAATAAGTCACACAGAAAAAGAAACATCATAAGATATCACTAATACACGGAATGTAAACTTGGCTACACAGGAACTGAATTCCAAAACAGAACAGGGTCTCAAATTTAGAAAACCAACTTATGCTTGCTTAAGGGGAAAGGTGAGTTGGGGTGCTGCATAAAACCAGAGATTGAAATGAGCACAGATAAAGTTCCTTAAGCCAAATATGGAATAGACAAGAGCTACTCCTTGCTCAACGAAATGGACTCAACACCCCATATTAAACGCCTAAGAATGTACCTGTCTAGTAAGTATTTTAAAACCTATGGATTGCTATGTCTCCAAAAGAGAATCAAGCGTGTGTACAGGGGCATAAACGCAGCAGTGATAGTATTGGAGAGGTTCGGTGAGCAAATGAAGACCCTTTGAAGTCATATTGCATGGTACCCATTCCACGGGTCTCAACTCTCCAGATTTAAGGTATTCTTCCTTCAGCTAAAACATGCATGTGGAACCCAGAGTATGATCAACCGTGTGAACGGGAGACGTGTTCAAATATGTCTCAGTTTTCCTCCCCTGGTACTTGGGTGCAACATTCCAGACGCTTTACTAACACTCTCCCCACTTGGAGAGTCAGCGCCTTTAACCTCCTGTTTGGCCCAGTTTGCAATTTCTGCGGAAGATGAACAGGAATAGGGAGAACCAATGAGAGACTAGCTGGAGGTGTCTGGACGGGCAAATTTAACTCTCATTTCCCACCAGGAAGAGGAAATAACCAAAGGCTCAGCGTGCCGTGCCAGAACCAGATTAGGGCCTGAAGCCATCATGCGTTGTTGCGGCCAGCTCAAAAGAAAGCGAGTTGAAGAAAGGAGCTCAGGGGCACTGTAATTCACAAACCTGCAGAGTTATAAATGACAGCTATCGTCCAAAAATATACTGAAGTAACGCTGCCAAGAGGACTTGAAAGCGGGGCAGAATTGCAGGAAACCGATTTCAGGAGGTAGACTGGAATTGCGTTGAAAGCATAGGAAAAGAGGCAGAACGTCCACAATGATGCACTTGGCCAAAAAGGGCGTATGCGTTTTTTCCTGAATATATTCAGGAAGAAACGCATACACCCTTTTTGGCCAACCAAGCAAGCTTGCAAAGGAAATCTGCACTACAATGAAGTCTCACTTCCCCCCGGTCAAAAGGGCCATCTGAAAAAAGTGTAAAATCCAGAAAGGCAGGACAGGCCATGGAGAACTGGGAGCCTTGTTATGCTGATGGGCGGGATGTAAATTGCCAACAGACACTCGGGAGAAGTGTATGGTGTTTCCTGAAACATATAAAAAACAAAGCAACAGAGCCTAGGGCACTTCCACTTATGGTCCTATAGCTTAGGGAAATTAAAATCAAAAAGACACAGCCACCCCAAAGTTTGCAACGGCTCTGTTTACAAGAACCTCGTTTACAGTACAACTTCAACACCGCAGAAAGTGAAAAATGGATAAAGAAGTTGTGGTATTTACTTACAAAGCAATATCACTCAGCAATGAAATCTATGTCATCAGGCCCTTAGCAGCACAATGAGTGGATTCAGGTATGATGATTCTAACTGAAATAAGTCACACAGAAAAAGAAACATCATAAGATATCAGTAATACATGGAATGTAAACTTGGCTACACAGGAACTGAATTACAGAACAGAACAGGGTCTCAAATTTAGAAAACCAACTTATGCTTGCTTAAGGGGAAAGGTGAGTTGGGGTGCTGCATAAAACCAGAGATTGAAATGAGCACAGATAAAGTTCCTTAAGCCAAATATGGAATAGACAAGAGCTACTCCTTGCTCAACTAAATAGACTCAACACCGCATATTAAACGCCTAAGAATGTACCTGACTAGTAAGTATCTTAAAACCTATGGAGTGCTATGTCTCCGAAAGAGAATCAAGCATGTGTACAGGGGCATAAACGCAGCAGTGATAGGATTGGAGAGGTTCAGTGAGCAAATGAAGACCCTTTGAAGTCATATTGCATGGTACCCATTCCACGGGTTTCAACTACCCAGCTTTAAGGTATTCTTCCTTCAGCTAAAACATGCATGTGGAACCCAGAGTATGATCAACCATGTGATCGGGAGACGTGTTCAAATATGTCTCAGTTTTCGTACCCTGGTACTCGGGTGCAACATTCCAGACGCTTTACTAACACTCTCCCCACTTGGAGAGTCAGTCCCTTTAACCTCCTGTTTGGCCCAATTTGCAATTTCTGCAGAAGATGAACACGAATAGCGAGAACCAATGAGAGACTAGCTGGAGGTGTCTGGACGGGCAAATTTAACTCATATTTCCCACCAGGAAGAGGAATTAACCAAAGGCTCATCGTGCCATGCCGGAACAAGATTAGGGCCTGAAGCCATCCTGCGGTCTTGCGGCCAGCTCAACAGAAAGCGAATTGAAGAAAGGAGCTCAGGGGCACTGTAATTCACAAACCTGCAGAGTTATAAATGACAGCTATCGTCCAAAAATATATTGAAGTAAGGCTGCCAAGAGGACTTGAAAGCGGGGCAGAATTGCAGGAAACCGATTTCAGGAGGTAGACTGGAATTGCATTGAAAGCATAGGAAAAGAGGCAGAACGTCCACAATGATGCACTTGGCCAAAAAGGGCGTATGCGTTTTTTCCTGAATATATTCAGGAAAAAACGCATACGCCCTTTTTGGCCAACCAAGCAAGCTTGCAAAGGAAATCTGCACTACAATGAAGTCTCACTTCCCCCCGGTCAAAAGGGCCATCTGAAAAAAGTGTAAAATCCAGAAAGGCAGGACAGGCCATGGAGAACTGGGAGCCTTGTTATGCTGATGGGCGGGATGTAAATTGCCAACAGACACTCGGGAGAAGTGTATGGTGTTTCCTGAAACATCTAAAAAACAAAGCAACAGAGCCTAGGGCACTTCCACTTATGGTCCTATAGCTTAGGGAAATTAAAATCAAAAAGACACAGCCACCCCAAAGTTTGGGACGCCTCTGTTTACAAGAACCTCGTTTACCGTACAAGTTCAATATCACAGAAAGTGAAAAATGGATAAAGAACTTGTGGTACTTACGTACAATGCAGTATCACTCAGCAATGAAATCTATGTCATCAGGCCAGTAGCAGAATAATGAGTGGATTCAGGTACGATGATTCTAACTGAAATAAGTCACACAGAAAAAGAAACATCATAAGATATCACTAATACACGGAATGTAAACTTGGCTACACAGGAACTGAATTCCAAAACAGAACAGGGTCTCAAATTTAGAAAACCAACTTATGCTTGCTTAAGGGGAAAGGTGAGTTGGGGTGCTGCATAAAACCAGAGATTGAAATGAGCACAGATAAAGTTCCTTAAGCCAAATATGGAATAGACAAGAGCTACTCCTTGCTCAACGAAATGGACTCAACACCCCATATTAAACGCCTAAGAATGTACCTGTCTAGTAAGTATTTTAAAACCTATGGATTGCTATGTCTCCAAAAGAGAATCAAGCGTGTGTACAGGGGCATAAACACAGCAGTGATAGTATTGGAGAGGTTCGGTGAGCAAATGAAGACCCTTTGAAGTCATATTGCATAGTACCCATTCCACGGGTCTCAACTCTCCAGATTTAAGGTATTCTTCCTTCAGCTAAAACATGCATGTGGAACCCAGAGTATGATCAACCGTGTGAACGGGAGACGTGTTCAAATATGTCTCAGTTTTCCTCCCCTGGTACTTGGGTGCAACATTCCAGACGCTTTACTAACACTCTCCCCACTTGGAGAGTCAGCGCCTTTAACCTCCTGTTTGGCCCAGTTTGCAATTTCTGCGGAAGATGAACAGGAATAGGGAGAACCAATGAGAGACTAGCTGGAGGTGTCTGGACGGGCAAATTTAACTCTCATTTCCCACCAGGAAGAGGAAATAACCAAAGGCTCAGCGTGCCGTGCCAGAACCAGATTAGGGCCTGAAGCCATCCTGCGGTGTTGCGGCCAGCTCAAAAGAAAGCGAGTTGAAGAAAGGAGCTCAGGGGCACTGTAATTCACAAACCTGCAGAGTTATAAATGACAGCTATCGTCCAAAAATATACTGAAGTAACGCTGCCAAGAGGACTTGAAAGCGGGGCAGAATTGCAGGAAACCGATTTCAGGAGGTAGACTGGAATTGCGTTGAAAGCATAGGAAAAGAGGCAGAACGTCCACAATGATGCACTTGGCCAAAAAGGGCGTATGCGTTTTTTCCTGAATATATTCAGGAAGAAACGCATACACCCTTTTTGGCCAACCAAGCAAGCTTGCAAAGGAAATCTGCACTACAATGAAGTCTCACTTCCCCCCGGTCAAAAGGGCCATCTGAAAAAAGTGTAAAATCCAGAAAGGCAGGACAGGCCATGGAGAACTGGGAGCCTTGTTATGCTGATGGGCGGGATGTAAATTGCCAACAGACACTCGGGAGAAGTGTATGGTGTTTCCTGAAACATATAAAAAACAAAGCAACAGAGCCTAGGGCACTTCCACTTATGGTCCTATACCTTAGGGAAATTAAAATCAAAAAGACACAGCCACCCCAAAGTTTGCAACGGCTCTGTTTACAAGAACCTCGTTTACAGTACAACTTCAACACCGCAGAAAGTGAAAAATGGATAAAGAAGTTGTGGTATTTACTTACAAAGCAATATCACTCAGCAATGAAATCTATGTCATCAGGCCCTTAGCAGCACAATGAGTGGATTCAGGTATGATGATTCTAACTGAAATAAGTCACACAGAAAAAGAAATATCATAAGATATCAGTAATACATGGAATGTAAACTTGGCTACACAGGAACTGAATTACAGAACAGAACAGGGTCTCAAATTTAGAAAACCAACTTATGCTTGCTTAAGGGGAAAGGTGAGTTGGGGTGCTGCATAAAACCAGAGATTGAAATGAGCACAGATAAAGTTCCTTAAGCCAAATATGGAATAGACAAGAGCTACTCCTTGCTCAACTAAATAGACTCAACACCGCATATTAAACGCCTAAGAATGTACCTGACTAGTAAGTATCTTAAAACCTATGGAGTACTATGTCTCCGAAAGAGAATCAAGCATGTGTACAGGGGCATAAACGCAGCAGTGATAGGATTGGAGAGGTTCAGTGAGCAAATGAAGACCCTTTGAAGTCATATTGCATGGTACCCATTCCACGGGTTTCAACTACCCAGCTTTAAGGTATTCTTCCTTCAGCTAAAACATGCATGTGGAACCCAGAGTATGATCAACCATGTGATCGGGAGACGTGTTCAAATATGTCTCAGTTTTCGTACCCTGGTACTCGGGTGCAACATTCCAGACGCTTTACTAACACTCTCCCCACTTGGAGAGTCAGTCCCTTTAACCTCCTGTTTGGCCCAGTTTGCAATTTCTGCGGAAGATGAACACGAATAGAGAGAACCAATGAGAGACTAGCTGGAGGTGTCTGGACGGGCAAATTTAACTCATATTTCCCACCAGGAAGAGGAATTAACCAAAGGCTCATCGTGCCATGCCGGAACAAGATTAGGGCCTGAATCCATCCTGCGGTGTTGCGGCCAGCTCAACAGAAAGCGAATTGAAGAAAGGAGCTCAGGGGCACTGTAATTCACAAACCTGCAGAGTTATAAATGACAGCTATCGTCCAAAAATATATTGAAGTAAGGCTGCCAAGAGGACTTGAAAGCGGGGCAGAATTGCAGGAAACCGATTTCAGGAGGTAGACTGGAATTGCATTGAAAGCATAGGAAAAGAGGCAGAACGTCCACAATGATGCACTTGGCCAAAAAGGGCGTATTCGTTTTTTCCTGAATATATTCAGGAAAAAACGCATACGCCCTTTTTGGCCAACCAAGCAAGCTTGCAAAGGAAATCTGCACTACAATGAAGTCTCACTTCCCCCCGGTCAAAAGGGCCATCTGAAAAAAGTGTAAAATCCAGAAAGGCAGGACAGGCCATGGAGAACTGGGAGCCTTCTTATGCTGATGGGCGGGATGTAAATTGCCAACAGACACTCGGGAGAAGTGTATGGTGTTTCCTGAAACATCTAAAAAACAAAGCAACAGAGCCTAGGGCACTTCCACTTATGGTCCTATAGCTTAGGGAAATTAAAATCAAAAAGACACAGCCACCCCAAAGTTTGGGACGCCTCTGTTTACAAGAACCTCGTCTACCGTACAAGTTCAATATCACAGAAAGTGAAAAATGGATAAAGAACTTGTGGTACTTACGTACAATACAGTATCACTCAGCAATGAAATCTATGTCATCAGGCCCGTAGCAGCATAATGAGTGGATTCATGTACGATGATTCTAACTGAAATAAGTCACACAGAAAAAGAAACATCATAAGATATCACTAATACACGGAATGTAAACTTGGCTACACAGGAACTGAATTCCAAAACAGAACAGGGTCTGAAATTTAGAAAACCAACTTCTGCTTGCTTAAGGGTAAAGGTGAGTTGGGGTGCTGCATAAAACCAGAGATTGAAATGAGCACAGATAAAGTTCCTAAAGCCAAATATGGAATAGACAAGAGCTACTCCTTGCTCAACGAAATGGACTCAACACCCCATATTAAACGCCTAAGAATGTACCTGACTAGTAAGTATCTTAAAACCTATGGATTGCTATTTCTCCAAAAGAGAATCAAGCGTGTGTACAGGGGCATAAACGCAGCAGTGATAGGATTGGAGAGGTTCGGTGAGCAAATGAAGACCCTTTGAAGTCATATTGCATGGTACCCATTCCACGGGTCTCAACTCTCCAGATTTAAGGTATTCTTCCTTCAGCTAAAACATGCATGTGGAACCCAGAGTATGATCAACCGTGTGAACAGGAGACGTGTTCAAATATGTCTCAGTTTTCCTCCCCTGGTATTCGGGTGCAACATTCCAGACGCTTTACTAACTCTCTCCCCACTTGGAGAGTCAGCGCCTTTAACCTCCTGTTTGGCCCAGTTTGCAATTTCTGCGGAAGATGAACAGGAATAGCGAGAACCAATGAGAGACTAGCTGGAGGTGTCTGGACGGGCAAATTTAACTCTCATTTCCCACCAGGAAGAGGAATTAACCAAAGGCTGAGCGTGCCGTACCTGAACCAGATTAGGGCCTGAAGCCATCCTGCGGTGTTGCGGCCAGCTCACAAGAAAGCGAGTTGAAGAAAGGAGCTCAGGGGCACTGTAATTCACAAACCTGCAGAGTTATAAATGACAGCTATCGTCCAAAAATATACTGAAGTAAGGCTGCCAAGAGGACTTGAAAGCGGAGCGGAATTGCAGGAAACCGATTTCAGGAGGTAGACTGGAATTGCATTGAAAGCATAGGAAAAGAGGCAGAACGTCCACAATGATGCACTTGGCCAAAAAGGGCGTATGCGTTTCTTCCTGAATATATTCAGGAAGAAACGCATACGCCCTTTTTGGCCAACCAAGCAAGCTTGCAAAGGAAATCTGCACTACAATGAAGTCTCACTTCCCCCCGGTCAAAAGGGCCATCTGAAAAAAGTGTAAAATCCAGAAAGGCAGGACAGGCCATGGAGAACTGGGAGCCTTGTTATGCTGATGGGCGGGATGTAAATTGCCAACAGACACTCGGGAGAAGTGTATGGTGTTTCCTGAAACATATAAAAAACAAAGCAACAGAGCCTAGGGCACTTCCACTTATGGTCCTATAGCTTAGGGAAATTAAAATCAAAAAGACACAGCCACCCCAAAGTTTGCAACGGCTCTGTTTACAAGAACCTCGTTTACAGTACAACTTCAACACCGCAGAAAGTGAAAAATGGATAAAGAAGTTGTGGTATTTACTTACAAAGCAATATCACTCAGCAATGAAATCTATGTCATCAGGCCCTTAGCAGCACAATGAGTGGATTCAGGTATGATGATTCTAACTGAAATAAGTCACACAGAAAATGAAACATCATAAGATATCAGTAATACATGGAATGTAAACTTGGCTACACAGGAACTGAATTACAGAACAGAACAGGGTCTCAAATTTAGAAAACCAACTTATGCTTGCTTAAGGGGAAAGGTGAGTTGGGGTGCTGCATAAAACCAGAGATTGAAATGAGCACAGATAAAGTTCCTTAAGCCAAATATGGAATAGACAAGAGCTACTCCTTGCTCAACTAAATAGACTCAACACCGCATATTAAACGCCTAAGAATGTACCTGACTAGTAAGTATCTTAAAACCTATGGAGTGCTATGTCTCCGAAAGAGAATCAAGCATGTGTACAGGGGCATAAACGCAGCAGTGATAGGATTGGAGAGGTTCAGTGAGAAAATGAAGACCCTTTGAAGTCATATTGCATGGTACCCATTCCACGGGTTTCAACTACCCAGCTTTAAGGTATTCTTCCTTCAGCTAAAACATGCATGTGGAACCCAGAGTATGATCAACCATGTGATCGGGAGACGTGTTCAAATATGTCTCAGTTTTCGTACCCTGGTACTCGGGTGCAACATTCCAGACGCTTTACTAACACTCTCCCCACTTGGAGAGTCAGTCCCTTTAACCTCCTGTTTGGCCCAGTTTGCAATTTCTGCGGAAGATGAACACGAATAGAGAGAACCAATGAGAGACTAGCTGGAGGTGTCTGGACGGGCAAATTTAACTCATATTTCCCACCAGGAAGAGGAATTAACCAAAGGCTCATCGTGCCATGCCGGAACAAGATTAGGGCCTGAAGCCATCCTGCGGTGTTGCGGCCAGCTCAACAGAAAGCGAATTGAAGAAAGGAGCTCAGGGGCACTGTAATTCACAAACCTGCAGAGTTATAAATGACAGCTATCGTCCAAAAATATATTGAAGTAAGGCTGCCAAGAGGACTTGAAAGCGGGGCAGAATTGCAGGAAACCGATTTCAGGAGGTAGACTGGAATTGCATTGAAAGCATAGGAAAAGAGGCAGAACGTCCACAATGATGCACTTGGCCAAAAAGGGCGTATGCGTTTTTTCCTGAATATATTCAGGAAAAAACGCATACGCCCTTTTGGGCCAACCAAGCAAGCTTGCAAAGGAAATCTGCACTACAATGAAGTCTCACTTCCCCCCGGTCAAAAGGGCCATCTGAAAAAAGTGTAAAATCCAGAAAGGCAGGACAGGCCATGGAGAACTGGGAGCCTTGTTATGCTGATGGGCGGGATGTAAATTGCCAACAGACACTCGGGAGAAGTGTATGGTGTTTCCTGAAACATCTAAAAAACAAAGCAACAGAGCCTAGGGCACTTCCACTTATGGTCCTATAGCTCAGGGAAATTAAAATGAAAAAGACACAGCCACCCCAAAGTTTGGGACGCCTCTGTTTACAAGAACCTCGTCTACCGTACAAGTTCAATATCACAGAAAGTGAAAAATGGATAAAGAAGTTGTGGTACTTACGTACAATGCAGTATCACTCAGCAATGAAATCTATGTCATCAGGCCCGTAGCAGCACAATGAGTGGATTCAGGTACGATGATTCTAACTGAAATAAGTCACACAGAAAAAGAAACATCATAAGATATCACTAATACACGGAATGTAAACTTGGCTACACAGGAACTGAATTCCAAAACAGAACAGGGTCTCAAATTTAGAAAACCAACTTATGCTTGCTTAAGGGTAAAGGTGAGTTGGGGTGCTGCATAAAACCAGAGACTGAAATGAGCACAGATAAAGTTCCTTAAGCCAAATATGGAATACACAAGAGCTACTCCTTGCTCAACGAATTGGACTCAACACCGCACATTAAATGCCTAAGAATGTACCTGACTAGTAAATATCTTAAAACCTATGGATTGCTATGTCTCCGAAAGAGAATCAAGCATGTGTACAGGGGCATAAACGCAGCAGGGATAGGATTGGAGAGTTTCGGTGAGCAACTGAAGACCCTTTGAAGTCATATTGCATGGTACCCATTCCACAGGTTTCAACTACCCAGGTTTAAGGTATTCTTCCTTCAGCTAAAACATGCACGTGGAACCTAGAGTATGTTCAACCATGTGATCGGGAGACGTGTTCAAATATGTCTCAGTTTTCGTACTCTGGTACTCGGGTGCAACATTCCAGACGCTTTACTAACACTCTCCCGACTTGGAGAGTCAGTCCCTTTAACCTCCTGTTTGGCCCAGTTTGCAATTTCTGCGGAAGATGAACAGGAATAGCGAGAACCAATGAGAGACTAGCTGTAGGTGTCTGGACGGGCAAATTTAACTCTCATTTCCCACCAGGAAGAGGAATTAACCAAAGGCTCAACGTGCTGTGCCGGAACCAGATTAGGGCCTGAAGCCATCCTGCGGTGTTGCGGCCAGCTCACAAGAAAGTGAGTTGAAGAAAGGAGCTCAGGGGCACTGTAATTCACAAACCTGCAGAGTTATAAATGACAGCTATCGTCGAAAAATATACTGAAGTAAGGCTGCCAAGAGGACTTGAAAGCGGGGCAGAATTGTAGGAAACCGATTTCAGGAGGTAGACTGGAATTGCATTGAAAGCATAGGAAAAGAGGCAGAACGTCCACAATGATGCACTTGGCCCAAAAGGGCGTATGCGTTTTTTCCTGAATATATTCAGGAAAAAACGCATACGTCCTTTTTGGCCAACCAAGCAAACTTGCAAAGGAAACCTGAACTACAATGAAGTCTCACTTCCCCCAGGTCAAAAGGGCCATCTGAAAAAAGTGTAAAATCCAGAAAGGCAGGACAGGCCATGGAGAACTGGGAGCCTTGTTATGCTGATGGGCGGGATGTAAATTGCCAACAGACACTCGGGAGAAGTGTATGGTGTTTCCTGAAACATCTAAAAAACAAAACAACAGAGCCTAGGGCACTTCCACTTATGGTCCTATAGCTTAGGGAAATTAAAATCAAAAAGACACAGCCACCCCAAAGTTTGCAACGGCTCTGTGTACAAGAACCTCGTTTACAGTACAAGTTCAATATCACAGAAAGTGAAAAATGGATAAAGAACTTGTGGTACTTACGTACAATGCAGTATCACTCAGCAATGAAATCTATGTCATCAGGCCCGTAGCAGCACAATGAGTGGATTCAGGTACGATGATTCTAACTGAAATAAGTCACACAGAAAAAGAAACATCATAAGATATCACTAATACACGGAATGTAAACTTGGCTACACAGGAACTGAATTCCAAAACAGAACAGGGTCTCAAATTTAGAAAACCAACTTATGCTTGCTTAAGGGTAAAGGTGAGTTGGGGTGCTGCATAAAACCAGAGACTGAAATGAGCACAGATAAAGTTCCTTAAGCCAAATATGGAATACACAAGAGCTACTCCTTGCTCAACGAAATGGACTCAACACCGCACATTAAATGCCTAAGAATGTACCTGACTATTAAATATCTTAAAACCTATGGATTGCTATGTCTCCGAAAGAGAATCAAGCATGTGTACAGGGGCATAAACGCAGCAGTGATAGGATTGGAGAGTTTCGGTGAGCAACTGAAGACCCTTTGAAGTCATATTGCATGGTACCCATTCCACAGGTTTCAACTACCCAGGTTTAAGGTATTCTTCCTTCAGCTAAAACATGCACGTGGAACCTAGAGTATGATCAACCATGTGATCGGGAGACGTGTTCAAATATGTCTCAGTTTTCGTACTCTGGTACTCGGGTGCAACATTCCAGACGCTTTACTAACACTCTCCCGACTTGGAGAGTCAGTCCCTTTAACCTCCTGTTTGGCCCAGTTTGCAATTTCTGCGGAAGATGAACAGGAATAGCGAGAACCAATGAGAGACTAGCTGGAGGTGTCTGGACGGGCAAATTTAACTCTCATTTCCCACCAGGAAGAGGAATTAACCAAAGGCTCAACGTGCTGTGCCGGAACCAGATTAGGGCCTGAAGCCATCCTGCGGTGTTGCGGCCAGCTCACAAGAAAGTGAGTTGAAGATAGGAGCTCAGGGGCACTGTAATTCACAAACCTGCAGAGTTATAAATGACAGCTATCGTCGAAAAATATACTGAAGTAAGGCTGCCAAGAGGACTTGAAAGCGGGGCAGAATTGTAGGAAACCGATTTCAGGAGGTAGACTGGAATTGCATTGAAAGCATAGGAAAAGAGGCAGAACGTCCACAATGATGCACTTGGCCCAAAAGGGCGTATGCGTTTTTTCCTGAATATATTCAGGAAAAAACGCATACGCCCTTTTTGGCCAACCAAGCAAACTTGCAAAGGAAACCTGCACTACAATGAAGTCTCACTTCCCCCAGGTCAAAAGGGCCATCTGAAAAAAGTGTAAAATCCAGAAAGGCAGGACAGGCCATGGAGAACTGGGAGCCTTGTTATGCTGATGGGCGGGATGTAAATTGCCAACAGACACTCGGGAGAAGTGTATGGTGTTTCCTGAAACATCTAAAAAACAAAACAACAGAGCCTAGGGCACTTCCACTTATGGTCCTATAGCTTAGGGAAATTAAAATCAAAAAGACACAGCCACCCCAAAGTTTGGGACGCCTCTGTTTACAAGAACCTCGTTTACCGTACAAGTTCAATATCACAGAAAGTGAAAAATGGATAAAGAACTTGTGGTACTTACGTACAATGCAGTATCACTCAGCAATGAAATCTATGTCATCAGGCCAGTAGCAGAATAATGAGTGGATTCAGGTACGATGATTCTAACTGAAATAAGTCACACAGAAAAAGAAACATCATAAGATATCACTAATACACGGAATGTAAAGTTGGCTACACAGGAACTGAATTCCAAAACAGAACAGGGTCTCAAATTTAGAAAACCAACTTATGCTTGCTTAAGGGTAAAGGTGAGTTGGGGTGCTGCATAAAACCAGAGATTGAAATGAGCACAGGTAATGTTCCTTAAGCCAAATATGGAATAGACAAGAGCTACTACTTGCTCAACGAAATGGACTCAACACCCCATATTAAACGCCTAAGAATGTACCTGTCTAGTAAGTATCTTAAAACCTATGGATTGCTATGTCTCCAAAAGAGAATCAAGCGTGTGTACAGGGGCATAAACGCAGCAGTGATAGGATTGGAGAGGTTCGGTGAGCAAATGAAGACCCTTTGAAGTCATATTGCATGGTACCCATTCCACGGGTCTCAACTCTCCAGATTTAAGGTATTCTTCCTTCAGCTAAAACATGCATGTGGAACCCAGAGTATGATCAACCGTGTGAACAGGAGACGTGTTCAAATATGTCTCAGTTTTCCTCCCCTGGTACTCGGGTGCAACATTCCAGACGCTTTACTAACACTCTCCCCACTTGGAGAGTCAGCGCCTTTAACCTCCTGTTTGGCCCAGTTTGCAATTTCTGCGGAAGATGAACAGGAGTAGCGAGAACCAATGAGAGACTAGCTGGAGGTGTCTGGACGGGCAAATTTAACTCTCATTTCCCACCAGGAAGAGGAATTAACCAAAGGCTGAGCGTGCCGTACCTGAACCAGATTAGGGCCTGAAGCCATCCTGCGGTGTTGCGGCCAGCTCACAAGAAAGCGAGTTGAAGAAAGGAGCTCAGGGGCACTGTAATTCACAAACCTGCAGAGTTATAAATGACAGCTATCGTCCAAAAATATACTGAAGTAAGGCTGCCAAGAGGACTTGAAAGCGGGGCGGAATTGCAGGAAACCGATTTCAGGAGGTAGACTGGAATTGCATTGAAAGCATAGGAAAAGAGGCAGAACGTCCACAATGATGCACTTGGCCAAAAAGGGCGTATGCGTTTCTTCCTGAATATATTCAGGAAGAAACGCATACGCCCTTTTTGGCCAACCAAGCAAGCTTGCAAGGGAAATCTGCACTACAATGAAGTCTCACTTCCCCCAGGTCAAAAGGGCCATCTGAAAAAAGTGTAAAATCCAGAAAGGCAGGACAAGCCATGGAGAACTGGGAGCCTTGTTATGCTGATGGGCGGGATGTAAATTGCCAACAGACACTCGGGAGAAGTGTATGGTGTTTCCTGAAACATTTAAAAAACAAAGCAACAGAGCCTAGGGCACTTCCACTTATGGTCCTATAGCTTAGGGAAATTAAAATCAAAAAGACACAGCCACCCCAAAGTTTGCAACGGCTCTGTTTACAAGAACCTCGTTTACAGTACAAGTTCAATATCACAGAAAGTGAAAAATGGATAAAGAAGTTGTGGTACTTACGTACAATGCAGTATCACTCAGCAATGAAATCTATGTCATCAGGCCCGTAGCAGCACAATGAGTGGATTCAGGTACGATGATTCTAACTGAAATAAGTCACACAGAAAAAGAAACATCATAAGATATCACTAATACATGGAATGTAAACTTGGCTACACAGGAACTGAATTCCAAAACATAACAGGGTCTCAAATTTAGAAAACCAACTTATGCTTGCTTAAGGGTAAAGGTGAGTTGGGGTGCTGCATAAAACCAGAGACTGAAATGAGCACAGATAAAGTTCCTTAAGCCAAATATGGAATACACAAGAGCTACTCCTTGCTCAACGAAATGGACTCAACACCGCACATTAAATGCCTAAGAATGTACCTGACTAGTAAATATCTTAAAACCTATGGATTGCTATGTCTCCGAAAGAGAATCAAGCATGTGTACAGGGGCATAAACGCAGCAGTGATAGGATTGGAGAGTTTCGGTGAGCAACTGAAGAACCTTTGAAGTCATATTGCATGGTACCCATTCCACAGGTTTCAACTACCCAGGTTTAAGGTATTCTTCCTTCAGCTAAAACATGCACGTGGAACCTAGAGTATGATCAACCATGTGATCGGGAGACGTGTTCAAATATGTCTCAGTTTTCGTACTCTGGTACTCGGGTGCAACATTCCAGACGCTTTACTAACACTCTCCCGACTTGGAGAGTCAGTCCCTTTAACCTCCTGTTTGGCCCAGTTTGCAATTTCTGCGGAAGATGAACAGGAATAGCGAGAACCAATGAGAGACTAGCTGTAGGTGTCTGGACGGGCAAATTTAACTCTCATTTCCCACCAGGAAGAGGAATTAACCAAAGGCTCAACGTGCTGTGCCGGAACCAGATTAGGGCCTGAAGCCATCCTGCGGTGTTGCGGCCAGCTCACAAGAAAGTGAGTTGAAGAAAGGAGCTCAGGGGCACTGTAATTCACAAACCTGCAGAGTTATAAATGACAGCTATCGTCGAAAAATATACTGAAGTAAGGCTGCCAAGAGGACTTGAAAGCGGGGCAGAATTGTAGGAAACCGATTTCAGGAGGTAGACTGGAATTGCATTGAATGCATAGGAAAAGAGGCAGAACGTCCACAATGATGCACTTGGCCCAAAAGGGCGTATGCGTTTTTTCCTGAATATATTCAGGAAAAAACGCATACGCCCTTTTTGGCCAACCAAGCAAACTTGCAAAGGAAACCTGCACTACAATGAAGTCTCACTTCCCCCAGGTCAAAAGGGCCATCTGAAAAAAGTGTAAAATCCAGAAAGGCAGGACAGGCCATGGAGAACTGGGAGCCTTGTTATGCTGATGGGCGGGATGTAAACTGCCAACAGACACTCGGGAGAAGTGTATGGTGTTTCCTGAAACATCTAAAAAACAAAACAACAGAGCCTAGGGCACTTCCACTTATGGTCCTATAGCTTAGGGAAATTAAAATCAAAAAGACACAGCCACCCCAAAGTTTGGGACGCCTCTGTTTACAAGAACCTCGTTTACCGTACAAGTTCAATATCACAGAAAGTGAAAAATGGATAAAGAACTTGTGGTACTTACGTACAATGCAGTATCACTCAGCAATCAAATCTATGTCATCAGGCCAGTAGCAGAATAATGAGTGGATTCAGGTACGATGATTCTAACTGAAATAAGTCACACAGAAAAAGAAACATCATAAGATATCACTAATACACGGAATGTAAACTTGGCTACACAGGAACTGAATTCCAAAACAGAACAGGGTCTCAAATTTAGAAAACCAACTTATGCTTGCTTAAGGGGAAAGGTGAGTTGGGGTGCTGCATAAAACCAGAGATTGAAATGAGCACAGATAAAGTTCCTTAAGCCAAATATGGAATAGACAAGAGCTACTACTTGCTCAACGAAATGGACTCAACACCGCATATTAAACGCCTAAGAATGTACCTGTCTAGTAAGTATCTTAAAACCTATGGATTGCTATGTCTCCAAAAGAGAATCAAGCGTGTGTACAGGGGCATAAACGCAGCAGTGATAGGATTGGAGAGGTTCGGTGAGCAAATGAAGACCCTTTGAAGTCATATTGCATGGTACCCATTCCACGGGTCTCAACTCTCCAGATTTAAGGTATTCTTCCTTCAGCTAAAACATGCATGTGGAACCCAGAGTATGATCAACCGTGTGAACAGGAGACGTGTTCAAATATGTCTCAGTTTTCCTCCCCTGGTACTCGGGTGCAACATTCCAGACGCTTTACTAACACTCTCCCCACTTGGAGAGTCAGCGCCTTTAACCTCCTGTTTGGCCCAGTTTGCAATTTCTGCGGAAGATGAACAGGAGTAGCGAGAACCAATGAGAGACTAGCTGGAGGTGTCTGGACGGGCAAATTTAACTCTCATTTCCCACCAGGAAGAGGAATTAACCAAAGGCTGAGCGTGCCGTACCTGAACCAGATTAGGGCCTGAAGCCATCCTGCGGTGTTGCGGCCAGCTCACAAGAAAGCGAGTTGAAGAAAGGAGCTCAGGGGCACTGTAATTCACAAACCTGCAGAGTTATAAATGACAGCTATCGTCCAAAAATATACTGAAGTAAGGCTGCCAAGAGGACTTGAAAGCGGGGCGGAATTGCAGGAAACCGATTTCAGGAGGTAGACTGGAATTGCATTGAAAGCATAGGAAAAGAGGCAGAACGTCCACAATGATGCACTTGGCCAAAAAGGGCGTATGCGTTTCTTCCTGAATATATTCAGGAAGAAACGCATACGCCCTTTTTGGCCAACCAAGCAAGCTTGCAAGGGAAATCTGCACTACAATGAAGTCTCACTTCCCCCAGGTCAAAAGGGCCATCTGAAAAAAGTGTAAAATCCAGAAAGGCAGGACAAGCCATGGAGAACTGGGAGCCTTGTTATGCTGATGGGCGGGATGTAAATTGCCAACAGACACTCGGGAGAAGTGTATGGTGTTTCCTGAAACATTTAAAAAACAAAGCAACAGAGCCTAGGGCACTTCCACTTATGGTCCTATAGCTTAGGGAAATTAAAATCAAAAAGACACAGCCACCCCAAAGTTTGCAACGGCTCTGTTTACAAGAACCTCGTTTACAGTACAAGTTCAATATCACAGAAAGTGAAAAATGGATAAAGAAGTTGTGGTACTTACGTACAATGCAGTATCACTCAGCAATGAAATCTATGTCATCAGGCCCGTAGCAGCACAATGAGTGGATTCAGGTACGATGATTCTAACTGAAATAAGTCACACAGAAAAAGAAACATCATAAGATATCACTAATACATGGAATGTAAACTTGGCTACACAGGAACTGAATTCCAAAACATAACAGGGTCTCAAATTTAGAAAACCAACTTATGCTTGCTTAAGGGTAAAGGTGAGTTGGGGTGCTGCATAAAACCAGAGACTGAAATGAGCACAGATAAAGTTGCTTAAGCCAAATATGGAATACACAAGAGCTACTCCTTGCTCAACGAAATGGACTCAACACCGCACATTAAATGCCTAAGAATGTACCTGACTAGTAAATATCTTAAAACCTATGGATTGCTATGTCTCCGAAAGAGAATCAAGCATGTGTACAGGGGCATAAACGCAGCAGTGATAGGATTGGAGAGTTTCGGTGAGCAACTGAAGAACCTTTGAAGTCATATTGCATGGTACCCATTCCACAGGTTTCAACTACCCAGGTTTAAGGTATTCTTCCTTCAGCTAAAACATGCACGTGGAACCTAGAGTATGATCAACCATGTGATCGGGAGACGTGTTCAAATATGTCTCAGTTTTCGTACTCTGGTACTCGGGTGCAACATTCCAGACGCTTTACTAACACTCTCCCGACTTGGAGAGTCAGTCCCTTTAACCTCCTGTTTGGCCCAGTTTGCAATTTCTGCGGAAGATGAACAGGAATAGCGAGAACCAATGAGAGACTAGCTGTAGGTGTCTGGACGGGCAAATTTAACTCTCATTTCCCACCAGGAAGAGGAATTAACCAAAGGCTCAACGTGCTGTGCCGGAACCAGATTAGGGCCTGAAGCCATCATGCGGTGTTGCGGCCAGCTCACAAGAAAGTGAGTTGAAGAAAGGAGCTCAGGGGCACTGTAATTCACAAACCTGCAGAGTTATAAATGACAGCTATCGTCGAAAAATATACTGAAGTAAGGCTGCCAAGAGGACTTGAAAGCGGGGCAGAATTGTAGGAAACCGATTTCAGGAGGTAGACTGGAATTGCATTGAATGCATAGGAAAAGAGGCAGAACGTCCACAATGATGCACTTGGCCCAAAAGGGCGTATGCGTTTTTTCCTGAATATATTCAGGAAAAAACGCATACGCCCTTTTTGGCCAACCAAGCAAACTTGCAAAGGAAACCTGCACTACAATGAAGTCTCACTTCCCCCAGGTCAAAAGGGCCATCTGAAAAAAGTGTAAAATCCAGAAAGGCAGGACAGGCCATGGAGAACTGGGAGCCTTGTTATGCTGATGGGCGGGATGTAAATTGCCAACAGACACTCGGGAGAAGTGTATGGTGTTTCCTGAAACATCTAAAAAACAAAACAACAGAGCCTAGGGCACTTCCACTTATGGTCCTATAGCTTAGGGAAATTAAAATCAAAAAGACACAGCCACCCCAAAGTTTGGGACGCCTCTGTTTACAAGAACCTCGTTTACCGTACAAGTTCAATATCACAGAAAGTGAAAAATGGATAAAGAACTTGTGGTACTTACGTACAATGCAGTATCACTCAGCAATGAAATCTATGTCATCAGGCCAGTAGCAGAATAATGAGTGGATTCAGGTACGATGATTCTAACTGAAATAAGTCACACAGAAAAAGAAACATCATAAGATATCACTAATACACGGAATGTAAACTTGGCTACACAGGAACTGAATTCCAAAACAGAACAGGGTCTCAAATTTAGAAAACCACCTTATGCTTGCTTAAGGGGAAAGGTGAGTTGGGGTGCTGCATAAAACCAGAGATTGAAATGAGCACAGGTAATGTTCCTTAAGCCAAATATGGAATAGACAAGAGCTACTACTTGCTCAACGAAATGGACTCAACACCCCATATTAAACGCCTAAGAATGTACCTGTCTAGTAAGTATCTTAAAACCTATGGATTGCTATGTCTCCAAAAGAGAATCAAGCGTGTGTACAGGGGCATAAACGCAGCAGTGATAGGATTGGAGAGGTTCGGTGAGCAAATGAAGACCCTTTGAAGTCATATTGCATGGTACCCATTCCACGGGTCTCAACTCTCCAGATTTAAGGTATTCTTCCTTCAGCTAAAACATGCATGTGGAACCCAGAGTATGATCAACCGTGTGAACAGGAGACGTGTTCAAATATGTCTCAGTTTTCCTCCCCTGGTACTCGGGTGCAACATTCCAGACGCTTTAGTAACACTCTCCCCACTTGGAGAGTCAGCACCTTTAACCTCCTGTTTGGCCCAGTTTGCAATTTCTGCGGAAGATGAACAGGAGTAGCGAGAACCAATGAGAGACTAGCTGGAGGTGTCTGGACGGGCAAATTTAACTCTCATTTCCCACCAGGAAGAGGAATTAACCAAAGGCTGAGCGTGCCGTACCTGAACCAGATTAGGGCCTGAAGCCATCCTGCGGTGTTGCGGCCAGCTCACAAGAAAGCGAGTTGAAGAAAGGAGCTCAGGGGCACTGTAATTCACAAACCTGCAGAGTTATAAATGACAGCTATCGTCCAAAAATATACTGAAGTAAGGCTGCCAAGAGGACTTGAAAGCGGGGCAGAATTGCAGGAAACCGATTTCAGGAGGTAGACTGGAATTGCATTGAAAGCATAGGAAAAGAGGCAGAACGTCCACAATGATGCACTTGGCCAAAAAGGGCGTATGCGTTTCTTCCTCAATATATTCAGGAAGAAACTCATACGCCCTTTTTGGCCAACCAAGCAAGCTTGCAAAGGAAATCTGCACTACAATGAAGTCTCACTTCTCCCCGGTCAAAAGGGCCATCTGAAAAAAGTGTAAAATCCAGAAAGGCAGGACAGGCCATGGAGAACTGGGAGCCTTGTTATGCTGATGGGCGGGATGTAAATTGCCAACAGACACTCGGGAGAAGTGTATGGTGTTTCCTGAAACATCTAAAACACAAAGCAACAAAGCCTAGGGTACTTCCACTTATGGTCCTATAGCTTAGGGAAATTAAAATCAAAAAGACACAGCCACCCCAAAGTTTGCAACGGCTCTGTTTACAAGAACCTCGTTTACAGTACAAGTTCAATATCACAGAAAGTGAAAAATGGATAAAGAAGTTGTGGTACTTACGTACAATGCAGTATCACTCAGCAATGAAATCTATGTCATCAGGCCCGTAGCAGCACAATGAGTGGATTCAGGTACGATGATTCTAACTGAAATAAGTCACACAGAAAAAGAAACATCATAAGATATCACTAATACACGGAATGTAAACTTGGCTACACAGGAACTGAATTCCAAAACAGAACAGGGTCTCAAATTTAGAAAACCAACTTATGCTTGCTTAAGGGGAAAGGTGAGTTGGGGTGCTGCATAAAACCAGAGACTGAAATGAGCACAGATAAAGTTCCTTAAGCCAAATATGGAATACACAAGAGCTACTCCTTGCTCAACGAAATGGACTCAACACCGCACATTAAATGCCTAAGAATGTACCTGACTAGTAAATATCTTAAAACCTATGGATTGCTATGTCTCCGAAAGAGAATCAAGCATGTGTACAGGGGCATAAACGCAGCAGTGATAGGATTGGAGAGTTTCGGTGAGCAACTGAAGACCCTTTGAAGTCATATTGCATGGTACCCATTCCACAGGTTTCAACTACCCAGGTTTAAGGTATTCTTCCTTCAGCTAAAACATGCACGTGGAACCTAGAGTATGATCAACCATGTGATCGGGAGACGTGTTCAAATATGTCTCAGTTTTCGTACTCTGGTACTCGGGTGCAACATTCCAGACGCTTTACTAACACTCTCCCGACTTGGAGAGTCAGTCCCTTTAACCTCCTGTTTGGCCCAGTTTGCAATTTCTGCGGAAGATGAACAGGAATAGCGAGAACCAATGAGAGACTAGCTGTAGGTGTCTGGACGGGCAAATTTAACTCTCATTTCCCACCAGGAAGAGGAATTAACCAAAGGCTCAACGTGCTGTGCCGGAACCAGATTAGGGCCTGAAGCCATCCTGCGGTGTTGCGGCCAGCTCACAAGAAAGTGAGTTGAAGAAAGGAGCTCAGGGGCACTGTAATTCACAAACCTGCAGAGTTATAAATGACAGCTATCGTCGAAAAATATACTGAAGTAAGGCTGCCAAGAGGACTTGAAAGCGGGGCAGAATTGTAGGAAACCGATTTCAGGAGGTAGACTGGAATTGCATTGAAAGCATAGGAAAAGAGACAGAACGTCCACAATGATGCACTTGGCCCAAAAGGGCGTATGCGTTTTTTCCTGAATATATTCAGGAAAAAACGCATACGCCCTTTTTGGCCAACCAAGCAAACTTGCAAAGGAAACCTGCACTACAATGAAGTCTCACTTCCCCCAGGTCAAAAGGGCCATCTGAAAAAAGTGTAAAATCCAGAAAGGCAGGACAGGCCATGGAGAACTGGGAGCCTTGTGATGCTGATGGGCGGGATGTAAATTGCCAACAGACACTCGGGAGAAGTGTATGGTGTTTCCTGAAACATCTAAAAAACAAAACAACAGAGCCTAGGGCACTTCCACTTATGGTCCTATAGCTTAGGGAAATTAAAATCAAAAAGACACAGCCACCCCAAAGTTTGGGACGCCTCTGTTTACAAGAACCTCGTTTACCGTACAAGTTCAATATCACAGAAAGTGAAAAATGGATAAAGAACTTGTGGTACTTACGTACAATGCAGTATCACTCAGCAATGAAATCTATGTCATCAGGCCAGTAGCAGAATAATGAGTGGATTCAGGTACGATGATTCTAACTGAAATAAGTCACACAGAAAAAGAAACATCATAAGATATCACTAATACACGGAATGTAAACTTGGCTACACAGGAACTGAATTCCAAAACAGAACAGGGTCTCAAATTTAGAAAACCAACTTATGCTTGCTTAAGGGGAAAGGTGAGTTGGGGTGCTGCATAAAACCAGAGATTGAAATGAGCACAGGTAATGTTCCTTAAGCCAAATATGGAATAGACAAGAGCTACTACTTGCTCAACGAAATGGACTCAACACCCCATATTAAACGCCTAAGAATGTACCTGTCTAGTAAGTATCTTAAAACCTATGGATTGCTATGTCTCCAAAAGAGAATCAAGCGTGTGTACAGGGGCATAAACGCAGCAGTGATAGGATTGGAGAGGTTCGGTGAGCAAATGAAGACCCTTTGAAGTCATATTGCATGGTACCCATTCCACGGGTCTCAACTCTCCAGATTTAAGGTATTCTTCCTTCAGCTAAAACATGCATGTGGAACCCAGAGTATGATCAACCGTGTGAACAGGAGACGTGTTCAAATATGTCTCAGTTTTCCTCCCCTGGTACTCGGGTGCAACATTCCAGACGCTTTAGTAACACTCTCCCCACTTGGAGAGTCAGCACCTTTAACCTCCTGTTTGGCCCAGTTTGCAATTTCTGCGGAAGATGAACAGGAGTAGCGAGAACCAATGAGAGACTAGCTGGAGGTGTCTGGACGGGCAAATTTAACTCTCATTTCCCACCAGGAAGAGGAATTAACCAAAGGCTGAGCGTGCCGTACCTGAACCAGATTAGGGCCTGAAGCCATCCTGCGGTGTTGCGGCCAGCTCACAAGAAAGCGAGTTGAAGAAAGGAGCTCAGGGGCACTGTAATTCACAAACCTGCAGAGTTATAAATGACAGCTATCGTCCAAAAATATACTGAAGTAAGGCTGCCAAGAGGACTTGAAAGCGGGGCGGAATTGCAGGAAACCGATTTCAGGAGGTAGACTGGAATTGCATTGAAAGCATAGGAAAAGAGGCAGAACGTCCACAATGATGCACTTGGCCAAAAAGGGCGTATGCGTTTCTTCCTCAATATATTCAGGAAGAAACTCATACGCCCTTTTTGGCCAACCAAGCAAGCTTGCAAAGGAAATCTGCACTACAATGAAGTCTCACTTCCCCCCGGTCAAAAGGGCCATCTGAAAAAAGTGTAAAATCCAGAAAGGCAGGACAGGCCATGGAGAACTGGGAGCCTTGTTATGCTGATGGGCGGGATGTAAATTGCCAACAGACACTCGGGAGAAGTGTATGGTGTTTCCTGAAACATCTAAAACACAAAGCAACAGAGCCTAGGGTACTTCCACTTATGGTCCTATAGCTTAGGGAAATTAAAATCAAAAAGACACAGCCACCCCAAAGTTTGCAACGGCTCTGTTTACAAGAACCTCGTTTACAGTACAAGTTCAATATCACAGAAAGTGAAAAATGGATAAAGAAGTTGTGGTACTTACGTACAATGCAGTATCACTCAGCAATGAAATCTATGTCATCAGGCCCGTAGCAGCACAATGAGTGGATTCAGGTACGATGATTCTAACTGAAATAAGTCACACAGAAAAAGAAACATCATAAGATATCACTAATACACGGAATGTAAACTTGGCTACACAGGAACTGAATTCCAAAACAGAACAGGGTCTCAAATTTAGAAAACCAACTTATGCTTGCTTAAGGGGAAAGGTGAGTTGGGGTGCTGCATAAAACCAGAGACTGAAATGAGCACAGATAAAGTTCCTTAAGCCAAATATGGAATACACAAGAGCTACTCCTTGCTCAACGAAATGGACTCAACACCGCACATTAAATGCCTAAGAATGTACCTGACTAGTAAATATCTTAAAACCTATGGATTGCTATGTCTCCGAAAGAGAATCAAGCATGTGTACAGGGGCATAAACGCAGCAGTGATAGGATTGGAGAGTTTCGGTGAGCAACTGAAGACCCTTTGAAGTCATATTGCATGGTACCCATTCCACAGGTTTCAACTACCCAGGTTTAAGGTATTCTTCCTTCAGCTAAAACATGCACGTGGAACCTAGAGTATGATCAACCATGTGATCGGGAGACGTGTTCAAATATGTCTCAGTTTTCGTACTCTGGTACTCGGGTGCAACATTCCAGACGCTTTACTAACACTCTCCCGACTTGGAGAGTCAGTCCCTTTAACCTCCTGTTTGGCCCAGTTTGCAATTTCTGCGGAAGATGAACAGGAATAGCGAGAACCAATGAGAGACTAGCTGTAGGTGTCTGGACGGGCAAATTTAACTCTCATTTCCCACCAGGAAGAGGAATTAACCAAAGGCTCAACGTGCTGTGCCGGAACCAGATTAGGGCCTGAAGCCATCCTGCGGTGTTGCGGCCAGCTCACAAGAAAGTGAGTTGAAGAAAGGAGCTCAGGGGCACTGTAATTCACAAACCTGCAGAGTTATAAATGACAGCTATCGTCGAAAAATATACTGAAGTAAGGCTGCCAAGAGGACTTGAAAGCGGGGCAGAATTGTAGGAAACCGATTTCAGGAGGTAGACTGGAATTGCATTGAAAGCATAGGAAAAGAGACAGAACGTCCACAATGATGCACTTGGCCCAAAAGGGCGTATGCGTTTTTTCCTGAATATATTCAGGAAAAAACGCATACGCCCTTTTTGGCCAACCAAGCAAACTTGCAAAGGAAACCTGCACTACAATGAAGTCTCACTTCCCCCAGGTCAAAAGGGCCATCTGAAAAAAGTGTAAAATCCAGAAAGGCAGGACAGGCCATGGAGAACTGGGAGCCTTGTGATGCTGATGGGCGGGATGTAAATTGCCAACAGACACTCGGGAGAAGTGTATGGTGTTTCCTGAAACATCTAAAAAACAAAACAACAGAGCCTAGGGCACTTCCACTTATGGTCCTATACCTTAGGGAAATTAAAATCAAAAAGACACAGCCACCCCAAAGTTTGGGACGCCTCTGTTTACAAGAACCTCGTTTACCGTACAAGTTCAATATCACAGAAAGTGAAAAATGGATAAAGAACTTGTGGTACTTACGTACAATGCAGTATCACTCAGCAATGAAATCTATGTCATCAGGCCAGTAGCAGAATAATGAGTGGATTCAGGTACGATGATTCTAACTGAAATAAGTCACACAGAAAAAGAAACATCATAAGATATCACTAATACACGGAATGTAAACTTGGCTACACAGGAACTGAATTCCAAAACAGAACAGGGTCTCAAATTTAGAAAACCAACTTATGCTTGCTTAAGGGTAAAGGTGAGTTGGGGTGCTGCATAAAACCAGAGATTGAAATGAGCACAGGTAATGTTCCTTAAGCCAAATATGGAATAGACAAGAGCTACTCCTTTCTCAACGAAATGGACTCAACACCCCATATTAAACGCCTAAGAATGTACCTGTCTAGTAAGTATCTTAAAACCTATGGATTGCTATGTCTCCAAAAGAGAATCAAGCATGTGTACAGGGGCATAAACGCAGCAGTGATAGGATTGGGGAGGTTCGGTGAGCAAATGAAGACCCTTTGAAGTCATATTGCATGGTACCCATTCCACGGGTCTCAACTCTCCAGATTTAAGGTATTCTTCCTTCAGCTAAAACATGCATGTGGAACCCAGAGTATGATCAACCGTGTGAACAGGAGACGTGTTCAAATATGTCTCAGTTTTCCTCCCCTGGTACTCGGGTGCAACATTCCAGACGCTTTAGTAACACTCTCCCCACTTGGAGAGTCAGCACCTTTAACCTCCTGTTTGGCCCAGTTTGCAATTTCTGCGGAAGATGAACAGGAGTAGCGAGAACCAATGAGAGACTAGCTGGAGGTGTCTGGACGGGCAAATTTAACTCTCATTTCCCACCAGGAAGAGGAATTAACCAAAGGCTGAGCGTGCCGTACCTGAACCAGATTAGGGCCTGAAGCCATCCTGCGGTGTTGCGGCCAGCTCACAAGAAAGCGAGTTGAAGAAAGGAGCTCAGGGGCACTGTAATTCACAAACCTGCAGAGTTATAAATGACAGCTATCGTCCAAAAATATACTGAAGTAAGGCTGCCAAGAGGACTCGAAAGCGGGGCGGAATTGCAGGAAACCGATTTCAGGAGGTAGACTGGAATTGCATTGAAAGCATAGGAAAAGAGGCAGAACGTCCACAATGATGCACTTGGCCAAAAAGGGCGTATGCGTTTTTTCCTGAATATATTCAGGAAAAAACGCATACGCCCTTTTTGGCCAACCAAGCAAGCTTGCAAAGGAAATCTGCACTACAATGAAGTCTCACTTCCCCCCGGTCAAAAGGGCCATCTGAAAAAAGTGTAAAATCCAGAAAGGCAGGACAGGCCATGGAGAACTGGGAGCCTTGTTATGCTGATGGGCGGGATGTAAATTGCCAACAGACACTCGGGAGAAGTGTATGGTGTTTCCTGAAACATCTAAAAAACAAAGCAACAGAGCCTAGGGCACTTCCACTTATGGTCCTATAGCTTAGGGAAATTAAAATCAAAAAGACACAGCCACCCCAAAGTTTGCAACGGCTCTGTTTACAAGAACCTCGTTTACAGTACAAGTTCAATATCACAGAAAGTGAAAAATGGATAAAGAAGTTGTGGTACTTACGTACAATGCAGTATCACTCAGCAATGAAATCTATGTCATCAGGCCCTTAGCAGCACAATGAGTGGATTCAGGTACGATGATTCTAACTGAAATAAGTCACACAGAAAAAGAAACATCATAAGATATCTCTAATACACGGAATGTAAACTTGGCTACACAGGAACTGAATTCCAAAACAGAACAGGGTCTCAAATTTAGAAAACCAACTTATGCTTGCTTAAGGGTAAAGGTGAGTTGGGGTGCTGCATAAAACCAGAGACTGAAATGAGCACAGATAAAGTTCCTTAAGCCAAATATGGAATACACAAGAGCTACTCCTTGCTCAACGAAATGGACTCAACACCGCACATTAAATGCCTAAGAATGTACCTGACTAGTAAATATCTTAAAACCTATGGATTGCTATGTCTCCGAAAGAGAATCAAGCATGTGTACAGGGGCATAAACGCAGCAGTGATAGGATTGGAGAGTTTCGGTGAGCAACTGAAGACCCTTTGAAGTCATATTGCATGGTACCCATTCCACAGGTTTCAACTACCCAGGTTTAAGGTATTCTTCCTTCAGCTAAAACATGCACGTGGAACCTAGAGTATGATCAACCATGTGATCGGGAGACGTGTTCAAATATGTCTCAGTTTTCGTACTCTGGTACTCGGGTGCAACATTCCAGACGCTTTACTAACACTCTCCCGACTTGGAGAGTCAGTCCCTTTAACCTCCTGTTTGGCCCAGTTTGCAATTTCTGCGGAAGATGAACAGGAATAGCGAGAACCAATGAGAGACTAGCTGTAGGTGTCTGGACGGGCAAATTTAACTCTCATTTCCCACCAGGAAGAGGAATTAACCAAAGGCTCAACGTGCTGTGCCGGAACCAGATTAGGGCCTGAAGCCATCCTGCGGTGTTGCGGCCAGCTCACAAGAAAGTGAGTTGAAGATAGGAGCTCAGGGGCACTGTAATTCACAAACCTGCAGAGTTATAAATGACAGCTATCGTCGAAAAATATACTGAAGTAAGGCTGCCAAGAGGACTTGAAAGCGGGGCAGAATTGTAGGAAACCGATTTCAGGAGGTAGACTGGAATTGCATTGAATGCATAGGAAAAGAGGCAGAAAGTCCACAATGATGCACTTGGTCCAAAAGGGCGTATGCGTTTTTTCCTGAATATATTCAGGAAACAACGCATACGCCCTTTTTGGCCAACCAAGCAAACTTGCAAAGGAAACCTGCACTACAATGAAGTCTCACTTCCCCCAGGTCAAAAGGGCCATCTGAAAAAAGTGTAAAATCCAGAAAGGCAGGACAGGCCATGGAGAACTGGGAGCCTTGTTATGCTGATGGGCGGGATGTAAATTGCCAACAGACACTCGGGAGAAGTGTATGGTGTTTCCTGAAACATCTAAAAAACAAAACAACAGAGCCTAGGGCACTTCCACTTATGGTCCTATAGCTTAGGGAAATTAAAATCAAAAAGACACAGCCACCCCAAAGTTTGGGACGCCTCTGTTTACAAGAACCTCGTTTACCGTACAAGTTCAATATCACAGAAAGTGAAAAATGGATAAAGAACTTGTGGTACTTACGTACAATGCAGTATCACTCAGCAATCAAATCTATGTCATAAGGCCAGTAGCAGAATAATGAGTGGATTCAGGTACGATGATTCTAACTGAAATAAGTCACACAGAAAAAGAAACACCATAAGATATCACTAATACACGGAATGTAAACTTGGCTACACAGGAACTGAATTCCAAAACAGAACAGGGTCTCAAATTTAGAAAACCAACTTATGCTTGCTTAAGGGTAAAGGTGAGTTGGGGTGCTGCATAAAACCAGAGATTGAAATGAGCACAGGTAATGTTCCTTAAGCCAAATATGGAATAGACAAGAGCTACTCCTTGCTCAACGAAATGGACTCAACACCCCATATTAAACGCCTAAGAATGTACCTGTCTAGTAAGTATCTTAAAACCTATGGATTGCTATGTCTCCAAAAGAGAATCAAGCGTGTGTACAGGGGCATAAACGCAGCAGTGATAGGATTGGAGAGGTTCGGTGAGCAACTGAAGACCCTTTGAAGTCATATTGCATGGTACCCATTCCACAGGTTTCAACTACCCAGGTTTAAGGTATTCTTCCTTCAGCTAAAACATGCACGTGGAACCTAGAGTATGATCAACCATGTGATCGGGAGACGTGTTCAAATATGTCTCAGTTTTCGTACTCTGGTACTCGGGTGCAACATTCCAGACGCTTTACTAACACTCTCCCGACTTGGAGAGTCAGTCCCTTTAACCTCCTGTTTGGCCCAGTTTGCAATTTCTGCGGAAGATGAACAGGAATAGCGAGAACCAATGAGAGACTAGCTGTAGGTGTCTGGACGGGCAAATTTAACTCTCATTTCCCACCAGGAAGAGGAATTAACCAAAGGCTCAACGTGCTGTGCCGGAACCAGATTAGGGCCTGAAGCCATCCTGCGGTGTTGCGGCCAGCTCACAAGAAAGTGAGTTGAAGAAAGGAGCTCAGGGGCACTGTAATTCACAAACCTGCAGAGTTATAAATGACAGCTATCGTCGAAAAATATACTGAAGTAAGGCTGCCAAGAGGACTTGAAAGCGGGGCAGAATTGCAGGAAACCGATTTCAGGAGGTAGACTGGAATTGCATTGAAAGCATAGGAAAAGAGGCAGAACGTCCACAATGATGCACTTGGCCCAAAAGGGCGTATGCGTTTTTTCCTGAATATATTCAGGAAAAAACGCATACGCCCTTTTTGGCCAACCAAGCAAACTTGCAAAGGAAACCTGCACTACAATGAAGTCTCACTTCCCCCAGGTCAAATGGGCCATCTGAAAAAAGTGTAAAATCCAGAAAGGCAGGACAGGCCATGGAGAACTGGGAGCCTTGTTATGCTGATGGGCGGGATGTAAATTGCCAACAGACACTCGGGAGAAGTGTATGGTGTTTCCTGAAACATCAAAAAACAAAACAACAGAGCCTAGGGCACTTCCACTTATGGTCCTATAGCTTAGGGAAATTAAAATCAAAAAGACACAGCCACCCCAAAGTTTGGGACGCCTCTGTTTACAAGAACCTCGTTTACCGTACAAGTTCAATATCACAGAAAGTGAAAAATGGATAAAAAACTTGTGGTACTTACGTACAATGCAGTATCACTCAGCAATGAAATCTATGTCATCAGGCCAGTAGCAGAATAATGAGTGGATTCAGGTACGATGATTCTAACTGAAATAAGTCACACAGAAAAAGAAACATCATAAGATATCACTAATACACGGAATGTAAACTTGGCTACACAGGAACTGAATTCCAAAACAGAACAGGGTCTCAAATTTAGAAAACCAACTTATGCTTGCTTAAGGGGAAAGGTGAGTTGGGGTGCTGCATAAAACCAGAGATTGAAATGAGCACAGATAAAGTTCCTTAAGCCAAATATGGAATAGACAAGAGCTACTACTTGCTCAACGAAATGGACTCAACACCCCATATTAAACGCCTAAGAATGTACATGTCTAGTAAGTATCTTAAAACCTATGGATTGCTATGTCTCCAAAAGAGAATCAAGCGTGTGTACAGGGGCATAAACGCAGCAGTGATAGGATTGGAGAGGTTTGGTGAGCAAATGAAGACCCTTTGAAGTCATATTGCATGGTACCCATTCCACGGGTCTCAACTCTCCAGATTTAAGGTATTCTTCCTTCAGCTAAAACATGCATGTGGAACCCAGAGTATGATCAACCGTGTGAACGGGAGACGTGTTCAAATATGTCTCAGTTTTCCTTCCCTGGTACTCGGGTGCAACATTCCAGACGCTTTACTAACACTCTCCCCACTTGGAGAGTCAGCGCCTTTAACCTCCTGTTTGGCCCAGTTTGCAATTTCTGCGGAAGATGAACAGGAATAGCGAGAACCAATGAGAGACTAGCTGGAGGTGTCTAGACGGGCAAATTTAACTCTCATTTCCCACCAGGAAGAGGAATTAACCAAAGGCTGAGCGTGCCGTACCGGAACCAGATTAGGGCCTGAAGCCATCCTGCGGTGTTGCGGCCAGCTCACAAGAAAGCGAGTTGAAGAAAGGAGCTCAGGGGCACTGTATTTCACAAACCTGCAGAGTTATCAATGACAGCTATCGTCCAAAAATATACTGAAGTAAGGCTGCCAAGAGGACTTGAAAGCGGGGCGGAATTGCAGGAAACCGATTTCAGGAGGTAGACTGGAATTGCATTGAAAGCATAGGAAAAGAGGCAGAATGTCCACAATGATGCACTTGGCCAAAAAGGACGTATGCGTTTCTTCCTGAATATATTCAGGAAGAAACGCATACGCCCTTTTTGGCCAACCAAGCAAGCTTGCAAAGGAAATCTGCACTACAATGAAGTCTCACTTCCCTCCGGTCAAAAGGGCCATCTGAAAAAAGTGTAAAATCCAGAAAGGCAGGACAGGCCATGGAGAACTGGGAGCCTTGTTATGCTGATGGGCGGGATGTAAATTGCCAACAGACACTCGGGAGAAGTGTATGGTGTTTCCTGAAACATCTAAAAAACAAAGCAACAGAGCCTAGGGCACTTCCACTTATGGTCCTATAGCTTAGGGAAATTAAAATCAAAAAAGACACAGCCACCCCAAAGTTTGGAACGGCTCTGTTTACAAGAACCTCGTTTACAGTACAAGTTCAACATCGCAGAAAGTGAAAAATGGATAAAGAAGTTGTGGTATTTACTTACAAAGCAATATCACTCAGCAATGAAATCTATGTCATCAGGCCCTTCGCAGCACAATGAGTGGATTCAGGTATGATGATTCTAACTGAAATAAGTCACACAGAAAAAGAAACATCATAAGTTATCAGTAATACACGGAATGTAAACTTGGCTACACAGGAACTGAATTACAGAACAGAACAGTGTCTGAAATTTAGAAAAACAAATTATGCTTGCTTAAGGGGAAAGGTGAGTTGGGGTGCTGCATAAAACCAGAGATTGAAATGAGCACAGATAAAGTTCCTTAAGCCAAATATGGAATAGACAAGAGCTACTCCTTGCTCAACGAAATGGACTCAACACCCCATATTAAACGCCTAAGAATGTACCTGACTAGTAAGTATCTTAAAACCTATGGATTGCTATGTCTCCGAAACAGAATCAAGCGTGTGTACAGGGGCATAAACGCAGCAGTGATAGGATTGGAGAGGTTCGGTGAGCAAATGAAGACCCTTTGAAGTCATATTGCATGGTACCCATTCCACGGGTTTCAACTATCAAGCTTTAAGGTATTCTTCCTTCAGCTAAAACATGCATGTGGAACCCAGAGTATGATCAACCGTGTGAATGGGAGACATGTTCAAATATGTCTCAGGTTTCCTCCCCTGGTACTCGGGTGCAACATTCCAGACGCTTTACTAACACTCTCCCCACTTGGAGAGTCAGCGCCTTTAACCTCCTGTTTGGCCCAGTTTGCAATTTCTGTGGAAGATGAACAGGAATAGGGAGAACCAATGAGAGACTAGCTGGAGGTGTCTGGACGGGCAAATTTAACTCTCATTTCCCACCAGGAAGAGGAAATAACCAAAGGCTCAGCGTGCCGTGCCGGAACCAGATTAGCGCCTGAAGCCATCCTTCCGTGTTGCGGCCAGCTCACAAGAAAGCGAGTTGAAGAAAGGAGCTCAGGGGCACTGTAATTCACAAACCTGCAGAGTTATAAATGACAGCTATCGTCCAAAAATATACTGAAGTAAGGCTGCCAAGAGGACTTGAAAGCGGGGCAGAATTGCAGGAAACCGATTTCAGGAGGTAGACTGGAATTGCGTTGAAAGCATAGGAAAAGAGGCAGAACGTCCACAATGATGCACTTGGCCAAAAAGGGCGTATGCGTTTTTTCCTGTATATATTCAGGAAAAAACGCATACGCCCTTTTTGGCCAACCAAGCAAGCTTGCAAAGGAAATCTGCACTACAATGAAGTCTCACTTCCCCCAGGTCAAAAGGGCCATCTGAAAAAAGTGTAAAATCCAGAAAGGCAGGACAGGCCATGGAGAACTGGGAGCCTTGTTATGCTGATGGGCGGGATGTAAATTGCCAACAGACACTCGGGAGAAGTGTATGGTGTTTCCTGAAACATCTAAAAAACAAAGCAACAGAGCCTAGGGCACTTCCACTTATGGTCCTATAGCTTAGGGAAATTAAAATCAAAAAGACACAGCCACCCCAAAGTTTGCAACGGCTCTGTTTACAAGAACCTCATTTACAGTACAAGTTCAACACCGCAGAAAGTGAAAAATGGATAAAGAAGTTGTGGTATTTACTTACAAAGCAATATCACTCAGCAATGAAATCTATGTCATCAGGCCCTTAGCAGCACAATGAGTGGATTCAGGTATGATGATTCTAACTGAAATAAGTCACACAGAAAAAGAAACATCATAAGATATCAGTAATACACGGAATGTAAACTTGGCTACACAGGAACTGAATTACAGAACAGAACAGGGTCTCAAATTTAGAAAACCAACTTATGCTTGCTTAAGGGTAAAGGTGAGTTGGGGTGCTGCATAAAACCAGAGATTGAAATGAGCACAGATAAAGTTCCTTAAGCCAAATATGGAACAGACAAGAGCTACTCCTTGCTCAACTAAATAGACTCAACACCGCATATTAAACGCCTAAGAATGTACCTGACTAGTAAGTATCTTAAAACCTATGGAGGGCTATGTCTCTGAAAGAGAATCAAGCATGTGTACAGGGGCATAAACGCAGCAGTGATAGGATAGGAGAGGTTCAGTGAGCAAATGAAGACCCTTTGAAGTCATATTGCATGGTACCCATTCCACGGGTTTCAACTACCCAGGTTTAAGGTATTCTTCCTTCAGCTAAAACATGCATGTGGAACCCAGAGTATGATCAACCATGTGAATGGGAGACGTGTTCAAATATGTCTCAGGATTCCTCCCCTGGTACTCGGGTGCAACATTCCAGACGCTTTACTAACACCCTCCCCACTTGGAAAGTCAGTCCCTTTAACCTCCTGTTTGGCCCAGTTTGCACTTTCTGCGGAAGATGAACAGGAATAGCGAGAACCAATGAGAGACTAGCTGGAGGTGTCTGGACGGGCAAATTTAACTCTCATTTCCCACCAGGAAGAGGAATTAACCAAAGGCTCAGCGTGCCGTGCCAGAACAAGATTAGGGCCTGAAGCCATCCTGCGGTGTGGCGGCCAGCTCACAAGAAAGCGAGTTGAAGAAAGGAGCTCAGGGGCACTGTAATTCACAAACCTGCAGAGTTATAAATGACAGCTATCGTCCAAAAGTATACTGAAGTAAGGCTGCCAAGAGGACTTGAAAGCGGGGCAGAATTGCAGGAAACCGATTTCAGGAGGTAGACTGGAATTGCATTGAAAGCATAGGAAAAGAGGCAGAACGTCCACAATGATGCACTTGGCCAAAAAGGGCGTATGCGTTTTTTCCTGAATATATTCAGGAAAAAACGCATACGCCCTTTTTGGCCAACCAAGCAAGCTTGCAAAGGAAATCTGCACTACAATGAAGTCTCACTTCCCCCCGGTCAAAAGGGCCATCTGAAAAAAGTGTAAAATCCAGAAAGGCAGGACAGGCCATGGAGAACTGGGAGCCTTGTTATGCTGATGGGCGGGATGTAAATTGCCAACAGACACTCGGGAGAAGTGTATGGTGTTTCCTGAAACATCTAAAAAACAAAGCAACAGAGCCTAGGGCACTTCCACTTATGGTCCTATAGCTTAGGGAAATTAAAATCAAAAAGACACAGCCACCCCAAAGTTTGGAACGGCTCTGTTTATAAGAACCTCGTTTACAATACAAGTTCAACACCGCAGAAAGTGAAAAATGGATAAAGAAGTTGTGGTATTTACTTACAAAGCAATATCACTCAGCAATGAAATCTATGTCTTCAGGCCCTTAGCAGCACAATGAGTGGATTCAGGTATGATGATTCTAACTGAAATAAGTCACACAGAAAAAGAAACATCATAAGATATCAGTAATACACGGAATGTAAACTTGGCTACAGAGGAACTGAATTACAGAACAGAACAGGGTCTCAAATTTAGAAAACCAACTTATGCTTGCTTAAGAGTAAAGGTGAGTTGGGGTGCTGCATAAAACCAGAGATTGAAATGAGCACAGATAAAGTTCCTTAAGCCAAATATGGAATAGACAAGAGCTACTCCTTGCTCAACGAAATGGACTCAACACCGCATATTAAACACCTAAGAATGTACCTGACTAGTAAGTATCTTAAAACCTATGGATTGCTATGTCTCCGGAAGACAATCAAGCATGTGTACAGGGGCATAAACACAGCAGTGATAGGATTGGAGAGGTTCGGTGAGCAAATGAAGACCCTTTGAAGTCATATTGCATGGTACCCATTCCACACGTTTCAACTACCCACGTTTAAGGTATTCTTCCTTCAGCTAAAACATGCATGTGGAACCCAGAGTATGATCAACCATGTGAACAGGAGACGTGTTCAAATATGTCTCAGTTTTCCTCCCCTGGTACTCGGGTGCAACATTCCAGA